>NW_025999905.1:279815-337968 GCF_001458135.2 Marmota marmota marmota | reverse complement strand
ATAGTAGGGGATAGGAAAGGTAGCAGAATACAACAGTCACTAATATGGTATTATGTAAAAATGTGGATGTGTAACCGATGTGATTCTGCAACTTGTATTTGGGGTAAAAAATGGGAGTTCATAACCCACTTGAATCAAATGTATGGAAGATGATATGTCATGAGCTGTGTAATGTTTTGAACAACCAATAAAAAATAAATTAAAAAAATAAATAAATAAATAAATAAATAATTAAAAAAAAAAAAAAAGAAGACTGGTAATCTGTAGAAACTATTCAAGATACTACAAGGTCTACACAAACAAATGTTTATGTTGCATAAAACCCACCCACTTTAGGTACAATAGTGCCAGTGTCTTTATGGTCAACAAGTAATTAGAAATGTAGACTTTCAGAATGAATCACTGAGATCTGAAATATCTGTTATACACTTAAGGTTTGTTCTGTTGTCTACAATAGCAAGTCCCTGCTTTTCAATCCCGTTGTTGTTATCTCCTCTTTGGAAATATAGATCACACAGGCTTAATTTTTCTCCCTTTAAAAAGGAATTACTGAAGGGGAAGCCATAGAGGCATGGGCAGTGTATTCTCTAAGACCATATGCCTTTCCTTTCCCTAACCCCCCTTCACCCTTCCTTCTTTCCTCTTTCTCTCTTAAATCAACATAAAACAACAGAAATATCAAACCAAAAGTAACCAAGAAGTAAGAAAAATTTTCTCAAGCCTCTTCCTCTTATTTCATTGTGTGTGTGTATATATATTTTATATATATTATGTAATATTATATGTGTATATGTGTGTATATATATATAATATATTGAAAGTATTATAAACCATTAACATTTAAAACTATGTATATAAATGTATTTTAATTAATGTTATAGCAACAAAACCTTTTTGGTTAAAAAGTACACAACTTTTTGAGTTTATAATCTTTATAGGCTAAAATTTAAGACTTTGGAATAAACAGGTCTATATGATTTTAATAATACAATGAGTTTCTAACTGAATATAAAATCTCCCTTTTGCCTTATGTGCCAAATATAAAATAAATTAACTTTTCACTGTCGTAAGGAAAACAGAGCTGGGTGTGGTGGCACATACCTGTAGTTTCAGAGGTGCAAGAGGGTCATGAGTTCAAAGCCAGTCTCAGCAAAAGTGAGGCACTAAGAAACTCAGTGAGGCCCTGTCTCTAAAGAAAACACAATATAGGGCTGGGGATGTGGCTCAGTGGTCAAGTGCTCCTGAGTTCAATCCCCGATACCACCCCTGTACCCCCAAAAGCTACATGTTTATGTTTCATAAAACCTAACTTGAGCCAGGTATGGTGATGGGTTCCTGGGTTCAATCCTCAGTACCAAAATACAAAACAAAACCCAACTTAATAGTGCATATACTGCAATTGCTTTTTTTTTTTTTTTTAGATTTTTAAAATCGTCGCATTATAATAGTGGATTTCATTGTTATATACTCAAATACACATGTGATTTGGTCAATTTCATCCCTCAGTCCTTTCCCTTCTCTTCCCTTCCTGCCTCCCCCATCACTGTCATCTACTCTACTAGTCTCCCTTCTATTTTCCTGAGATCCTCCCCACTCTTTTTCTCCCACTTGTTTTCACATGAGAGAAAACACATGACTCTTGACTTTGTGAGTTTGGCTTATTTTGCTTCACATCATGATCTCAAGTTCCATCAGTTTTCCTGAAAATAATTCAGTTCTTTCTCATGGCTGAGTAAAATTTCATTGTGTATGTATACCATATTTTCTTTATCCATTCATCTGCCAGGAGACACCTAGGCTGTTTCTGTAATGTGATATTGTGAATCACTCTTCTATAAATATATACATGCATGAATCACTGTAGTAAGATGACTAATTCTTCAGGATAAATACCAAAAAATGGTTTAGTTGGGTCACATGGTAGTTCCATGACTAGCCTTTTGAGGAACCTCCATTCCAATTTCCATAGTGCTTGTGATAATTTACATTTCCACAGTGTGTAAATGTTTGTTTTTCTCTATATTCTCACCAATATCTATTATAATTTTTATTTTTTAAATGTTTTTTTTTTTAGTTGTCAGTGGACCTTTATTTAATTTATTTATATGTGATGCTGAGAATCAAAACCAGTGCCTCATATATGGTAGGCAAATGTTCTGCCATTGAGCCACAACCCCAGCCCCATTTTTGTTCTTAATAACAGTCATTCTAACTGGAGTGAGTTGAAATCTTAGATATACTTCAGATGCTTCTTGTGAAATAATTCTGGATGGAAAGTTGAATTTTTGCTCGCTGAGTTTTATAACTTATTCTGGATCCTGCATTACTGATGAACACATCTCAAACTCCTATTATCTATTAAAAAAGTCATATTTAATTGTTGGAAGCTGAGAATGAATTCATTGCATGGCAAAAATATCTGATATAAGTAACTTAAAATGAGGAAAGATTTATTTTGGCTCGTGGATTCAGAGATTTCAATTCATGGTTGCTATGGTGAGGCAGAACACCATGGCAGGGAGAGAGTGGTAGAGCAAAGCTACTCATCTCATGACAGCAACTGTGGGTGGGGAGTGAGATGGGGAGACACAGGGGAGAAAGCAAGAGAAAGAGATCCCCATATTTCTTTCAAGGGCATGTCTCTAATGACCTAGCAGCTTCATTTGGCGCCACTTTCTCAAAGTTCCACTGGGTCCCAGTAGCATCACAGGCTGGTGACCAAGCCTTCAACACATGAGCCTCTGGGGGAACTTCTAGATCCAAATCTGAACCAATGTGTGTGTTTGGTGAGACCATCATCCTATTTTTAAATGCTTCCATTAAATCTAAGTCCTCTATTTTCCCACTCCCACTGGACAGCACATGTCATCTTTCATTGTCATAGAATTCATATAGTAAGCTCAGGCTTAAAACGTAAAATCAGAGTATGAGATAGGAAATCTTTGTAAATATCCCTACTCCACAAAACCTTGCAAGAATTAGCTATGCTTAGTTGTTCTTTGTATATATTCACATTTTTAGGAAGATATACATTTTAAAAAGCTTTTCATCATTCAATATTTTTATCACATACAAGTGTAGAAGGATTCATGTTATGAACTACCCAGCTTTTAAAAATATTATTAACAGAGGCCTTATGTATTTTCTAAAATACAGATCATTTTGAAGCAAATTTAAGACATTTTACAATTTTATCTGTGTATATTTTGGTATGTATTTCTAAAATGTTTTGAGAATATCAATATTATTAATATACCTACAACTGATAAGAATTGATATCAAATGTATAATCATTATTCAATGTTTCTGATTATCTCAAATACTTTTCATAATTTAGGTCAGGGATCATATAAAGTTTACACACTAAATTCATAAAATTTCTTTCTCTCTATAATCATTTTATTGAATAAACATGTACATGTGCCTGAGTTTCTTACAGTTTGTGTTTTATTAATTACATTCCTCATGTCATTTTATATGTTACTTTGTCCCCAGTATTTCTTGTAATCTGAATTGGGTCTGAATATTTTTGGTAAACATACTTCACATGTAATATGATTTTCTTACAGGCACATACCTATTTATACCATTGTATCTAATTTTAATAGTCACGAATGATCATGGCTTAGGTCCATTATTTCCTGTGTGGTTGTAAAGGAGGTATTTTTATTCTGTCATTCCTTTTTTATTTAATAGCTATAATACTTTCATAAAGAGGAAATGATCAAATTTCATCAATATGTGGTTACACGGAGGACCAGATAAATGCTTTATAGATTCTCTTTATTGACTCATTTTAAAAACAGCATTAGCCAATGGTGGCCAGTCCTCCAATAGTTATTATGAGTTCATGTATTTAAATATAATTGTGTTTCAATTCTTTACAGTTTTTATCTTTAATGATTCTCAATTTGTTCTACTGTGATGTGATGGGGCTGCAGATTGGGCCATTTGTCATTACTCTAGTAGGCTGTAAGCTTCTTGCTTACTGCTGTGACAAATGTTTCCAGGAAATTTCACCCATTTCCTGTCTCAGACTATGAATTAGTCTTGTACCCAAGAAGACCAGTTGCTTTTAGTGGGAAATAGTATTTAGAGATTACTAAGATCACTATCTGGAGGCTAAGGGTCATCATTACTAGTTGTTAGTCAGTTTTTCCAGATTTTTTAAGCAAATAGTTTAGAAATAGTTATTTATCATATGAAGACCAATTTTATGAATTTCGACTAATTCCATTTCAGTTTAGGTCCATAGTATTTATAATACCTCATCAATCTCGTATCTGTCTCCAATGCATAAAATCTTAGATTTCAGACTTAACAAAGACTCTCAATTTTTTTATCCTACAATAGACATTATATAATAGTCTATGAACAAAAATATACTAACACAGAGCCAGGGGAATAGGTCACTGGCAGAGTGCTTGCCTAGCATGCAGAAAGCCTTGAGTTTGATTGCTACACACACAACTAATATTGTTACCCAAAATATAGTGAAACAACTTACAAATTTTTAAAATCACCTACTCTTGTTTTGTTGTTGTTTTTTCCACTTAGTAAATTTTATGTCCCGAATAGAATGTACTGTCTTAAGGTAACATGGAATGTTTTTGATCTTTGTGATTATGCCATTCAATTAATGCAACTAGGGCTAGTCATATGATTGCAAATCAAGCTTTTTGATATCACTTTTAAATTTTTGTTTCCTAATTATATAAGATATTTACAGCATTACAAATTAAAATCTATAAAACAGGATATTTTTAGAAAGAGAAACCTAGTTTATATCTGTTTACTGTATCCTATACCTTCTATTTTAATGAAAAATATGGCTTAATCTTATATTATAGTCAAATGTGTTTTTACATTTTTAGGTTTTTTTTTTTTATCCTATAAAACATATCTTGGAGATCGTTTAATCATGGTTCATCTTCTTTTTTTTTTTCAGCTCCATAGTACTTTACCCTAAGAATAAACCATAGTTTATTCAATCAATCCTCTGCTATTGGGATCCTTGTGCATATGTCTTTAAAAACATTTGTCATCATGCTTTTGTGTTGGTTTCTAGAAGTAGAATTGCCAGGTCAAGGAATATATGTGTGCATAATTTTTTCAGATGTTGCCTCATTAAATTTCTGTACACTACTTTGCAACTCTACTAGCAACACAGAAGCATGCCTATTCTACCTAACTTTGCCAACAGAATGTGAAGCCAAATTTTTAATATTTTTATAATTTTTATTATGTTTTTATTAGTGCATACTAGTTACAGATAATTGTGGCATTCACTGTGGCATACTCACATATTCCTATAACATATCTTCTCATTTCATTTCCTAGTACTTCACTTTTCCTTCCCGTCCTTTCTTGCTCTGATTCCCTTTATCTACTAGCCATTTATTTATTTATAATTGGTACATTATAATTACACACAACAGTGGGATTCATTGTGATATATTCATGCATGTGGAATGAAATAAACCAAATTCTGAAAAAGTTTGATACTTTCCAATCTGTAGGTGAGAAACATAAACTCAGTTCTCTTATCAGATGCATGCAATTAGTTAGGTTGAACATCTCATGGGGATAAGGGCCACTTATATTTCCTAATCTGTGACCTATCCATTTCAAAACCTTGTGAAGCTTTTACACTCTAGTGTATTAAGTTATTCTCTTATCTGTAAGAAGAGTTGACATAGAAAGGACACATGTATTACTTAGGAATAGTAAAAGTTCAACAGACAAGATTTTTTATATTTCACAAAACAAAAAATTCTATTTTACCAGTATATTTTCTATTCATTGCTTTTTTTTCCTTTCTATAATTAGGGAGAAAATTAAAGAACAGGCATGGGAAAATGTGTTTCTCAAGCTTTTTTTTCCTTTACTTAATAAAGATATTTTTATTGAATGAAAGCATTCTTAACTATTAATAAGTTAACTTACAAAACAGTTATTTCTAAGGAAAAACATTTAAAATATTATTTTTGTAAAAAAGTACAACTTTTGATGCCTCCAACTTACTCCACTGTAATTTTGAGTGAGAGATGAAGGGTGATAAATGTAAATAGTTTGTGAATTCAGGGAAAGATTATGCAGCAGGTTCCTTGTGTTAGTCTTGCAACTTTTCTATGTTAAAATAAAAATGTGCATAAATTTTGGAGGAATAAGAACCAGTGATGGTATTATCACTATCAGGTAGGAGACCTGCTAAAAGCCTATCCTGTGAGCAAAGTAGAGGTCGTGGAGGTAACTGAAGATTAATTGAAGAATTTTTGGATATGTTTTGGATAATTTCTGAGGTCTTAGGGATTATATGAAAGATCAGAGTCACCACGAACTCAGGAATAGACTGAATTATGAGGTTGCTGGATTTGAAACATGAGGTGAAACAATTTAGAGCAACTCAAGAATCCTTAATTCTGAGTTACATTTCAATGTTATGAAGTTTTATGGGCATTTACCTGTATTGGATAAATATAGGTTCCATAGCTGATGTGATTACTTGATTATGATCCTGATGTATTTGTGTGTGTGTGTACTTGCATGTGTATGTATGTATATACCAAATCAAAAGCAAACCATTCTAGAATGATGGAATTGTCTTATGGCATAAGCAGGAATTAAAAGTACATTAACATCTTTCCACCATTTCATAACTTCCATGTAGAAAAGAGAGCAATAAACTTAAGTCAAATGGAAAAAAAATACAACTTTCTAGGCAGGGCATGGTGGCACATGCCTGTAATCCCAGTGACTCCAGAGGCTGAGGCAGGAGGATTCCAAGTTTTAGGGCAGCCTCAGCAATTTAATGAGACTCTGACACAAAAAAAAAAAAAAAAAAAAGAAAAAAAAAAGGCTGGATATGTAGCTCAGTGGTTAAAGCATCTCTGGGTTCAATTCTCAGTATCAATTAAATAAAATACAACTTTCTGAAGTTGACTGAAGTTTTAGGTTTCTAAATAAAACTCAAATTTAGTTGATATTAATATTAATGCAATATACTTCTAGCTGAATTGGAATCCTTCCAAAACATACATGTATACACAGAACAACTAAATATGGATAGATTTGCAAGGCTCTCTAGAGCATAATTATAGTTTGGCTTTTTCCTATCTATTCCATCCTCTGGTTTTACCCTTTAAGCCTGAATCTGCTTTATGAATACAGTAACAATGAGGCTACTGGCATGTACTGTTGGGTTGGAGTGGAAGAGAGAAGACTTGCAGGTACTGGGAGCATTTAAGAATGGGATGAAGGTCTCACAGATAAATACATTACACATGACTTTGTCTATAGGTAAAAGAATGTGAATGTGGGATATGTTTATTGAAAATGCTGGGTGAATGATAATTTATACAATTTAGTGAGCAAAATATCAAAGTTTCCCATCCAGAATTATATATGCAACATAAATATGTGGCGTGTGGCTTTCTTTACCTAAAATAAGATGATGAAATAAGAAGAAGAGCCAATAAAAGGGATTTTGTATTTTACTTCACTTTATTTTAAGTCAGCTGTGTATATATTTATGCCCACATATTGGAGTTGTGTATATGTTTCCTTAATATAGCCAAAAGTAACTTATTTAAAATATATTAAAGGAGACAAAAATATTTTATAGTCAGCATTTGGATTGAGTAGTAATTTATTAAATTAGAATTAGAACTTAATGAAGGGAGCCACTTTAGCTCCTTTGCCTACATTCTTTTATCTCTAAAGAGAGATGAAGGGATGCATGTATCACTTAAGAATAACTTTAGCAGTATATAAAATTCAACTAACTATTTTGTTTTTCACTTGATCAAAAGTTTAGTCCTGAGGGCTGGCTTCGTAGCTCAGGCAGTCCTCAGGACGCAGATTCCACTGAGCTTTCTATTCCACTTCTTAGACTTTTTCTTATACTTCTTTTATTTATAATTTGGTGGTTGCAAGATGACTTCTATGACTCTAGCATTATGTCTGCAAATAAGGAAAGTAGTTGGGAAGGAGTAAAGAATAAAAATCATAATCAAACTGCATCAGCCTCTTATTAAGATTTTCCATAAGCTCTGCCAGTCATTTCTGCTTATATCTCATTGACCTGTGTCTTATTACCTCTTTTATTTACAAGGGAGACTAGATATTGTGGTGGAATTTTTTTGTAGTTTGTTGGTGTGTGTGTGTGTGTGTGTGTGTGTGTGTGTGTGTGTGTGTCTACCTGAAACTCTGCAATATTTCTTTACTAGTCTCTGAAAGGTCTTTCTGATAAAGAACCTAAACATGCATACAACTTTCAAACCCGTTAAATAACTTTCATGTAACAAACATTTGTAAATGTCAGAAGTGTGGCAGGAGAAAAGCTGGACAGAAAAATGGAGAAAGCAAGGATGCTCACATATCAAATACATTTGTAAACTCTAGTTATAGTATTGTTTGATTTAACATTTTTAGAAAGAACCAGATTACATAAAAATTGTTTAAAGACAGGATAATGAAAAACCATTTTTATCATTCCTGTAAACTGAAAATTACCAGCTACTTTTCAATATCAACTTTGGTGAGGTATAATCTATACAAAATAGTCTGATAGTCTGTCCCACTTTAATTTTTTATTTTTATTAATTTGTGTGGGTGTCTTTCCTTTTGGTAATGGAGATTGAACTCAGGGTGTTTTACTACTAAGCTACATCTCCAGCCCTTTTTCTCATTTATTTTTATGTGAGACAGGATTTTCCTAAGTTGCTTAGGGTCTCACCAAGTTGCTCAGGCTAGTATCAAACTTGCAATCCTTCTGCTTCAATTTCCTGAGTTGCTAGCATTGCAGACATGAACCATTTAAAGTATACAGTTGGGTTTGATGTATCCTGCTGTGTAATTACCACAACAATTCCATCATTCCACAAAGATTCATTTCCCTTTGCAGTCAACCTCTAAATCTACTTCTTCTAATCCAACACAGAAAATTTGCTAATCTGCTTTCTCTATCTATAGATTAACATGCCTTTATAAAATCTCATACAAATGGAAAAACAGGTACTCTTTTGTATCTGTAATCTTTATCTCAGGGATTCTGAGATGAATCCACATTGATGCTGTATCAGCAGCTTTAATTTCATATTGCTCAGTGGTATTCCACTATGTATAAAAATTACCACTATTTTAGTCATTCATGTATTGATGGACATATAGATGATATCCAGTTTGAAGCTATTAAATTAAGTTGCTATGAACATTCACCACCGTAAACATGTTTTCATCTTACCTAGGTAAACATCCATGAGTATGAATGTTGTGCAGCATGATAATTGTATATTTAAATTTGACATTGCCAAATTCTTTTCCAAAGTGGTTGGACAAATTTACATCCCACCAAAAATGTATGAGATTTCTACTTGTTCTACATCTCCACGAGGGCATAGAATTGTCAGTAATTTAATTTTAAGAATTTAATTAATGTTTAATGGAAAGTACTGATTTATGAAAACACTGAGCTCACAACTTTCTCTTGCAGTTCCATCCCTCAAGATAGATTCCTCCTTGGTCTCTGCTATCTCATTAATTAATTTAAAAGCTGTTGATTTGAGCAGAAATCATAGTATATTTTGCATCTTATTCCTTTAGTTCTTTCATTGCCAGGATTTCTGGCTATTCTGCAAGCCTAAGCTCTGTATTTTGGATCTTGAGTTTGTATGTTTGAGATTTTCCGTATCCCCTTTTTGTACTCCTGTGGCTCCCTTTTGTTCCTGACTTTGCAATGGCTTGCATTTTTATATATTCAATTCTCTGAAGCTGTGTTCACTTATTTCCATTCCGGTTGCAAGTCGAAGTGAACTCTTCTCTAGTTATTGTTTTTTTTTTTTTTTTTTAATTGGTTACTTTTAAAGAGCTTTTCTTTTTAATGTCTTTTTTTACACTTATTCAGCTAGTGAATTTCGAATGACCACTTTAATTCACAACCTTTCCTAGAAATCGTCCTAGTTTCCAACGCCTTAATTGTATTCATTGTTGTCTTCTACACTCTCTCAGTACATTTTCCAGGATGCAGAATCTACAAACTGAACATCTCTAATGATTATAAATTAGCTAAAAATTTTTAATTTAGCCCTATACTTATGAATGCATAAGTATTTTCCAGAAGGTTTGTTCTTCATGGGTTTGAGCTATTGGGAACATGTTCACTGGGAAAACTCCATAATTAGATTTGGAGTTTTCCAGTGTTCAGGAATCTAGTAACTGATAATAAATATGAGCAGAATAAAGTATTAATTTAAAATTCTAGTCCATGTTCTGGGGACCATGCAACTTAGAATGGAAGAGTAAAGAAAAAGGGTTTCTTTACTTTCTTCAGGTAGGAATGGTCCAAAGTAAAAATTAAAATTTAGGCAAAATTTGACTATGATGCTTCCCCATTTCCTTTGCTTCTTTGCTTTCTGTCTCTAGGAAGATAGTGGCTTCTGTTTTGTTGCTGTTTTCTCTGCCACTCACACTGAGGTCTAACTTGCCTCCTGGAAGTTTTCTTACTTTCTAGTTATTTTCCTCCATCCTACTTTGATGAGAATACCAATTCTACAATGTATTTCCTCTCTGTAAAATGTTTAGAAGGTAAATTTCTGTACATTCCCAGAGGCATTTTTATTTTTAGGAGGAAATGCTTAGTATCTCAAACTTCTAAGTGAGAACATTAAAATGATGTAACAGAATATGTGAGATTGTTCAGTACACGTGGGAAAATGTAGCTGAGGCTTAGGTTTACCTTGAAGGCAATTCTTGAATGAGAGATCTCTAATAACTTCCCTGAGATATTCTTAATTTTTACTTTTTCCTATTTTAAATATCTAGAGATTTGTTAAAAATTGCATGTGTTTGGTTTGAATGTCTGATATTTTTTATTTATTTTTTTTTTTGTACCAGGGATGAAATGTAGGGGTACTTAAATACTGAGCCACATCCCCACATAACCAGCCCATTTTACTTTTTGAGAGAGGGTCTTGCTAAGTTGCTTATAGTCTACTAAATTGCTAAGGCTGCCTTTGAACTTGTAATCCTCATAACTCAGGGTCTGAGCCATTGGGATTACAGGTGTGTGCCACCATGGTCAGACTGATCCACTTTCTTGAAATAGCAACAATGGTAGTGACCTTGAGGATTCAGGGTGATGAATGGCAGGTAGACACAGAGGTAGTAAAAGACTTCTTTGCATAGGAATAAACTAGTCTGTGAAATATTGTTGTTTCCTAAATCTTCTGTTTTTCTCTCTTTCTTGCCTCTCTTTTCAGGTTCCCAGCACATGAATTTCTCCCTGATGAAAATGTTATTACCTGTATTTTTATTGATCTTGTCTCAATGTACCTGAAAAAAGGCTCACTTTCAAAGTTTTGGTTGGGACTTAAAAATTTCACTCTTGTTGCTTTCAATGTGCAGTTAAACTGATATAAAACAGATGGATATTCAAGCATATTCCTCCTAAACCATTATACTTCCTAACTTTTGCCTTAATCACTTTTGTTTTTAAAATAGCTTCCACCAGCTTCTAGATCATGGTGGTTTTTTATAATGACCCACTATTTCTAAGTATCCTCTTAGCAATGTTTTAAAATGTAGTTTCTTTTCTAAGGTCTCACAGAGTTTTATCCTTTGGTTCTGAGAAGGCATGTTAAGCATCATGCTACCTCAGCCATCGCAGCCTCCTTTCTTCCTGGTTTCCCACTCTATGCCAAGGGCACACTAGCTCCTTGGAGCATTACCTACTTTGTCATACATGGATGAAATGTAGCATCCAACACATGGCTTTTCGAGGAGCCTCACCTGGACCCTGATTTCTCATATCTTGAAAAAGGTAAACAAGCCTTCTCTTGTCACAAATGAGGCAGCACATTAACATCATGTATTGCATAAGTACTGTTTTAGTTAGCTGTTTTGCCACTGTTACTTAAAAACCCAACCCACACAATTGTAGAAGAAGAAAAGTTTATTTGGGGGCTCACAGTTTTAGAGGTCTCAATCCACAGACAACAGCTCCATTCCTCAGAGCTGGAGGTGAGGCAGAACATCATGGCAGAAGAGTGTGGTGGAGGAAAGTGGCTCATGTGATGATTAGAAAGCAGAGAGAGAGACTCTATTTGCCAGGTACAAAATATATACCCCAAAGCCACACACACAGTGCCCACCTGTCTTAAGTTACCACTCGGTCCCTATCAGTCGATTAATTCATTGATTGGGTTATGACTCCCTGAACCCAATCATTTCTCCTCTGAACCTTCTTGCATTGTCTCACAATGAGCTTTTGGGGGAACACCTCATTTAAACCATAACAAGTACTAAGTGAATTACAAAGGGATGCCATATATAGTTACCACAATGTTTCAGTCAGTGTTTTAAAAAACTTAAAATGAATTGCTCATTTAATCATAGATAACAAAGTGGTTACTGTTTTATTCTCTCTCTTTTTTTAATACAAACAAACCTAAGCAAGAGAAGTTGAGTTAATGTAGTACACAAAACTACTAATGAACAGAGTAGGATTCAAATTTAGGAAGTTTAGCTGCAGAGCGTGACCTTGTTCTCTTATACTGTGTGATGTGTGGGAAGCTCTTTGCTCTAGAAAATCTGCCCAGTGTATTGCTAGTATTAGTGCTATTTGTTGATGAGTAGGTAGCTACAATATTAGGTTAACATATTATTTCCTGTCATGTAACTGGAACAGTTCAATTGGAAAAGTATGTTATTGCCAGGAATTCATGTTACTTATCTACACTGTAAAGATCCTATAGGAAACAAGAGAGAAGATAACATGAAACTAAGGTTTTCTCATTTGGAAACAACAACATTGAAGAATACACAAAGAAAAATGCATTTATTAAGAACTGATATATTCCTCCAGCAAACAAGATTGTTACACATGTTTCAGCTGCTGCTTCAAAGTCTGCAAGTAGCAATCACTGGGGGGGGGGACAAAAACACTGTACTGCACAATGCTTATTTGTCTGGGTTAAATATATTTGACTATTTGGGAGCTATGACCTGCTAAATCAAGCCAGTGGGGCATTCAGCCTCAAAGTCACACCACTGGAAAAGTGATGATTAGCCCAGAAACTTTACCTTAGAAAAATCTTTCATTAGTTAAGGATAGGTTCCCTTGTGTAAACAGGTGCCCTCCATGGATGGAGAGTATATTAAGTCTCACACATTATTCAGGCTGTGGTGGAACTACTTAATTCAGTATAATTGCTGGCCAACTGGGAGTAAGTCTAGATAAGAAGGGAGAGGAGAGGTACATTTATATGACATAGGTTTTAAAAAAAACTATCAGGAACTGAATCCAGAGTTTATCAGCTGAGCAATGAGGAACAAATTATTAAACCTCAGTTTCCTTATTTGTTAAAAGGTTAGGGTACAATGTGGAAATTTATTATGGTGATTATACAAAATGGCATATATAAAATAATTTGTTTATAATATCTACTAAAACTTTAGTTCTACAATATTATAAACTAAAGTTTAGGAGAAAATAGAAGTTAGACCATCAGCTAGATCCCTTCTGACCCCACAGGTTTGGTTTGAAGAGAAAGGGGGAAAGGAGGATGAATAAAACCAAGAGCTTTGGGAGGTAATCACTAATGCCAAAGGAAAATCTCAACTAGTTCAAGCCATTTGCCCATGATTAATGTTGTTTTCTGTCTCAATCTCTCTCTCCACCCCACATTTGTAATCTAACACTGTTTAAAACACACCTGCATGTTGTAGAGAAAAACTAAAGAATCAAAAGCATCCCCAGTACTCTTTTATGCTTGGCTGCAGAGAAGGGAAAGACAGGAGAGTAAAAGATGACCCATATAAATGTATTGTTTTTTAGGTATCATTCACCACTTTATTTTATATCTAATCCTTCTATGTTTTCCTTGTGTATTCTTCCTTTTTTATAATCACGGTTAATCAGGGAAATTGTGAGCATAATTCCTATTGGTGTATTTGTTACTATTATTAACATGGAACAGAGACTTAAACTAACAGGAATGGAATATCAATTCACAAGTGAGGACAGTTGAAGTGTTGGAGACATGTTGTATCAGCACCTTCTATGAAGTATTGGTACAAAATAATCACTCCTCATCTGTGTACTTTGTGATTGGTTCTAGAGAAGTTAACTAAATTGACATTTATTTCCAATCTCCCAGTTCATCAATAGCTTTCATGTGCTAGCATTTCCTGTCTTCCTCCATGCAGCCCTGAGATTTTCTTTAGCTCCAACTATACCTGGTTGGAAGATCCAGATTGGAGTGCCAACTTATTTTTCTTCCAAGGTGTTTGCATGTCATGATTGGGCCTTAATTGAGTAGAAGAATACAAAAGGAACCTAGAATGCAGAACTTAGTTGTTCCACACATTGTCAATTAGATTCTGCATCTGAAGTAAATTTCTGACTGATGCTTCCCCCCCACCCCTCATACCAGAGGATAACTCTTTTCCCTACCATTCTGTATTTAATTTCTTCATTCGTTATCCAAAGAGGACTTCCCAATTTTTATCATGTTGTCCTTAGTCAATCTAATGATTAAAATATCCATCTTAAGGTAGCTAGCTCATTTCTATCTATGTTAATTATAGTAGGAGCTAAATTATAATTTTCACAAAAGATGAAAGGTTTAGTTGTGGCAAGGCTGAAGTTTAAAAAAAAATACTAGCACAAAGTGGTAGAAGACAATGAACTGGAATATTCTCATTAAGGTTAAATTCCTCTAAGACTTATCAGCATCAGTTGTAATGGCGTATTTTCTTAATGTGGGCATTTACTCACCATTCTGGATGGAGGCTACTGGTGTGTTTCACACAACCCACCAGAGAGCTGTGTGTGAGTGCTTCCCTGAGCTGCTAAGGACTAATTGGTCAAATGCTCCTTTCAAGTCCAAAGCTTTTGGCCTGTTTCTAGTTCTTAAATAACAAGGATAAATCAAAACATGACAGAAAGAATTACAAACAAACAAAAAATCAACTTTTAAAAGGACCATAAAGACAATAAGTCAAAATATCAGAAGCAGTATCTTTTTACAATGTTTGTTATGTCTTAAAATTGATCAGAGCACACAAAAAAGTTGTTTTGCTTGTGTGATGTGAGGGACACATTATGTTTTTCTAATATTAATCAGCGAGTTAAAAAGGAAGAGAAAATATTTGGTCACCTTCTCGTGGAAATCCTTTGAAAATTCATATATATATATAAGAATTTTGGATGTTGTGAACACATACTCTTAGCAATAATCTGCAGAAAGGTTAGTAAAACAGTGGTCTATGGGCTATACATATCCATTTTTATTATGTCTCTAAAAAATAGTCACAATTATATAGGAAAAAATTAAAGAAAAATAAAGTATTTTTAAGATGTTACATAACACCAAATCTTAGAAACTGTACCAAAATTTTGCTTCAGTTTAAATTTCTAAGGTGAGAGACAGTCTGCCAACAACATAGTTTTAAAATTTTCTTAGGGAAAAGGAATCTACACAACCTCTAAAAACCTGGTTTTAGGAAGAAATAATGCTGAACTTTTAAAGATAATTTTTCCCAACAGAAATATATTAAATATTTTAATTTTACATTTACAGAGTAATTTTTACTAAGATAACTATTTGCTTTATAAAAAATTAACATTCATATATATTGGGGGTGAGTTTCAAATATTGTTAGTTCAAAAGAATTGGGTGATTTTAGTAAGGAAAGATTATTCTCTACTTCCAAAATAAAAAATAAAAACAAATCAATAAAACACCTCTTTTACCTACTTCCCTCTCCCCTACCTCCACTTCCCCTCCTGCTCTTGTTCCTTTTTATTCTTCTCCTTCCCTATCTGCTTCTTTCTTTTAAGGATGTACTGTGACATTTTGTCGCTTTATATACACTTGTATGGCTTACATGTTGTACAGCTTTCCACATTATTCAAACATGGTTTTGTGTATCATTCACTATTTTGAAAGGCAGAAAATTCATTTTACATGGTCAACCATTTTTCTCAAAAATACTTGAAGACATGTTAAAATGCTGTTTTGAAAAATAGGTTAGAACAAGATTAATGTAATTCTTTGCTTTTTCCCTCTGAGAAAAGTTGATAGTTTTTGGTCTTGTTTGCTTAAGAAATCAATGTATATGATTTTCAAAAGGTCAACTGAGATCTTCATCTACTATCATACCAATATCTAAAAATCTGTAGGATTTTTTAATAAATACTTACACTTATTCCCATTTCAAATTCTACAAAACCAACCTCGAACTTTTGCCCAGAAAGGTGGAAGAATATAGGAAAAAAATCAACATTAATTTCTCAGCTACTCCATTTAATTTTGCTATTTGCCAGACCTCTAGCTTCTTAAAAGAAACTAACTTTGATTACAATTCCCCTGTAGCATTTCTACACAGTCTATGTCTAACTCTTCTGACTTTCCATGCAGAAAGATGGAAAGGATTCTTCCTTCCTATTACGTCTCCTTTAGCTCTCTCATTCCCTCACTCTTTTCTCCACTCTGAGTGATCCACTTTAGCCAGGGAAACTTTTTGTATTTAATGTCTTCAAAGTCCACCTTCTATTTATTCCTTAACTTACTATGAACTGGCTTCTGTATTCACTATCCCACCCAATAGTTAAATCCAACATATCCTTTCTACTATAACACTTTTATAGATGATGAAGCTATTTTTTCAAATTTATTTTTAAGTTTTCAAATAAAAATTGATGTATTTATTGCGTACAACATGTTATATAATTATTCCATTATATAATGGAATGGTTAATATAACCAATTAAAAGTGCATTACCTCACCTGATTATCATTTTTGTGAAGAGTTAACATCCACTATACTATAACACTTCTGATTAGTCAGGAAAAGAAGTGGCCAAAAATATATGGGGAAAACAGATGAATTATTTTTTTGTAAATTGAAGAGAGGAAAGAATATGTTTAGCCTAAATTTATATTAATGATTTTTGAAATTTCTATATATGCCATTAATTTGCTTTTAGTAATCACTTTTATAATTAGAAGAATATATTATTATCTTGAAAATATCTTGCATTGAGAATCATCCTGCAAGATGCATTTTTGCCACAGGGAAAGGTAAAGCACAGTATTGAGGATGCCTTCAAGCAGGGTTCAGATATGTCTTCATATTGCTAAAGGTAGAGAAACACTTTCCAAATTTCTTTTCAGTTTCATGTTACAACAACAGATGTTTTCCTGGAAAATCTAACCTGAGTTTTAAATTTTTTATGCTCCATTCTTGTTAAAGGCCTAGCAAATAGGTATTGTTAACCTCTTTCATTTCAGGTAAAATGATTGAGCAACTCCCACAGATGGAGTAAATTTTTGTATTTTCTTTTTTGTACAAAGTATGTTAATTTCTTTACCAGGTGAATAAAATGCTAATCATTTCTTTTAATTGTTGAAGAGATGGGAAATCTTCCAGGATTGAGACATAAAGTCCTGAATATGTTGTTAATAAAGGAACAGTGAAACATTAGGGGATGGGGGTGCTTCTGCCTTATTCTGAAGTTAAATGTGGAATCAAGAGTTAAGACTTTAGATTTTAGAAATCTCTATACTCTCTGAACCAGTAAATAGGTTCTCATGAGGCTTTTCTTTCCATTTAATTTATTATCTAAGATGTACACCATGATATTTTGACATATGTAGTGAAATGATCACTACAGGTAAGAAGAGCAACATCTCTATATTTCAGTTATGCCTTTCTTCCTTCCTTTCTGTAATACCTAAAATAAAATCTTAATAAATTTTCAGTATGCAATATCATATAATTATCCATAGTCCTTCTGTTGTGTATTAGATCTCTATACTGGTTCATTGTACCTAACAAGTTTGTATCCTTTGATCTATATTTCCAAATTTCCTCCCTTTTCCCATCTTAAATTTACATTACTTTACTCACTTTCTATGTATTCAACTATGTTTTTTAAGATCTCAATTTTAAGTGACACATACTGTAATTCTTGACATATTTGGTTTATTTCATTTACCATATGCTAGTTCTTTATAGTAAATGAACTCATGAATTAACTTGTGGATAAAAAAAAATTGAGGCTTTTTGGAATTCATTTATGAATAATAGATATAAGGCACTTGCCCTCTTGGCATCTACACTATGATTTGGAAAACATATACTGAACAATGAGTTGTACAATTAATATTGAATTATATTATAGCTAAATGTCAAGAACCAAAAGTGTAGCTTCCAAAGAAGATTTGACATAGTTTGCTGTCTTTGAGAAAGTGATCTAGAGTGGTTGAAAGGAATTAGTAGGGCAAAGAGATGTGGTTAGTAAGTTTTCCTGGCAAAAGGAAAAGCAATTATGGAAGTGAAGACAGCACAGTGGTCTGGAGGATTTGAGAAAAAAAAATAAGCCAGTTTATGAGAAAATGTTGGAAAGATGTTCAGTGGCCTGAGTTGAACCCAATATGGCAGCACTGGATCTCAGACAACCTGGTAGTTCACTCTCATGCTTTTGGATTTAATTCCAAAGCCCATGAAAACTTTTTTTATGGCAAGTGTGAGACATACTTGCATTTGGTTTTCAATAGGTTATTCTATTGGCTGTGAAGAGAGAGAATTAAAGAGGGGAAGGAGTGGCTGTGACAACTGAACTTATTGCATTTTAGGTATGGGGTCATGGTGGGGATAGAAATAGAAAGACACTTGGAAGCACAGTCCCTTGAGTAACAAGGTTTATTAGACAGGTGTGGAAAATTTAACTCTAAAAGGGATGGATAAAGAATGACTAAGGTTTCAGCTTATGTAAGTGTGTGGGATAGAGTGATCATTTACTGAGGAAGAATGCTGGAAGTAGAGAGGATTCCTGAAAGAAGATTGACTATGTATAATTTATATGCAAGGTCATGATTGAGTATAAGGGCATTTCAGCCCAGAGAGAGATCTAGAAACTGTTTCCATGAGTGCCAAAGGTGAAAATTTTTGAAGTCTTGGGAAAAGTGATTAATTTACTGTGGAAGTTCCTTCTTTAATGTTAACTTAGACATTCTTGGCCTACTTTAATGCAGACAGGACTTTGAGAGAATATTGACATTGGATCATTTGGTTTTAGGAAACATACTCTTCAGTGTTGAGGAGAATATTCTATCAGCCACCTCTAAATTTACCCATGATGTACATTGATGGTAATTATGAAAATGATAAGCACAATTAATGATAATGGTAGTAGGTAATAGTCATTGAATCTCTACTGTGTTCAAGGTACCATTCTATGTGCTATATGTATACTAATTCATTTAAATCTTCCAAAAGCCTTAGATACGATTATCATCCTTGTTTTACAGATGAGGAAAATGAAGCATACAGGTTTTGAGTACTTGTTCAAGTGCATATAGTTAATAAATAAAAGAATCGATCATTGAATATAGGCAGGATAGCTTCAGAGTATAAACTTGTAAACACTTCACTATGGAAGTGGACTATAAAGAATTCTGTGCAGAGACTAAGTGAATTTGACTGGAAAAAGGCAGAGGTCAAGGAATGGGGTTGTTATTTTGGGACATACTACTGTCATGTAACAATGAGGACATGTTCTGACAAATGTGTGAATAGGTGATTTTGTCACTGTGCAAACTTCAGAGTGTTTTATACAAAGATAGTGTGTTAGTACATTTTCCAATGGTGTGAAAAAATAAATGAGAGTGAGTGATGTATAAAGAAAAGAAGTTCATTTGCCTGACAGTGTCAGAGGCTGAAAGTACAAGATTGGGTAAGAAAATGCATGGTGAAACAGGAAGCCAAAGAGTCTGAGTAGATGCCATTTATAATAACTACCTCATGAGAACCAACCAGGGTTCCAAAAGAACTACATAAAATCCTTAAAAGGACAGTGCCCTTAATTACTTCCTACTAGTTACAACCTCTCAAAGGTTCCAGGCCACCTTCCAACATTGTCACACTTTAGTCTCCCAGCACATGAAGACTTGGATCAGGGAGGTAGGGGAGCGTACTCAAACCACCTCTCAACTGCAAAGGTATTACTAGATGACACTATTTTATGGTACAACTATTGTAGAGGTAGTCTGTTGATGACCCAAATGTTGTTAATATAGTGCATGATTACACTTTATAGGTCAGCTAGCATCTCTATTAAGGTGTAGTTCCTGGTTTGTTAATAAGGCTCATGCTACTAAGAGTAACCTTAGTTGAGAGGTTGATGATGGTTATTCCTTATGGGTCCTACAGAGTTAAATTCTTTAGCAATCTGTAGGCTGGGAGTTCCCATGTGCTAAAATCATGTATTTATAATGTTTGAAGCAGGACTTTAAGCATGATAGATATTGCATGTCAAGTGGATAAATAAATTAATTGACCAACTGTTCTTATAGTACTTCCTAGGAGACTTCCTTTCTGGTAAAACATCTAAGAAGGAGATAAGTTGTGCAAGGCTGAGGGCTGAGTCTGTCAGAATTCTCATCAGATAGAAGAAAAAGGCAGAAAAAATAGACAGTAACAAAAGCTGAGGTTACTTTATAAGCTTTCTGTAGATGTTCAGAACAGCTGCCAATATCCATAGTGGTGTATAATAACTTCACTTCAAGAGAATAACAAGATTTTGTAATTATTTACACATATTTCCCCCTATATTTTTCATTTATTCCTCATGTCATCTGATGAGATGCAAAATCAGGATGAAGTTATCACCAAATTATATAGAAGGGACACAGAACATCAAAGAAGTGACATTCTTGCTTATTGAACAGAATAAAACTTAGCTGAATTCCTTCATGTTTTAAAACCATACCAAATCTTCAAATTCCTCATCGACCACAGCCACATGAGGCTGGAGAGAAAGATACTTCACATGGTTATGCACTGTAAGAAAGCTATTATGGTGCTCAGTTTGGTGTAACTTGTGCTGCTCACTTTTAAATGCTTCGGGCCTGTTCATTTTTCGCTTTACTAGCTCTACTCAATCTGCTTTAGATTCTAGGGACTGTTGGACAGTGATTTCTGAGTGAACAGATACCCTGAGTTTTATGAGTTGGCCAGTTTTAACATCAAGGGCTATATATTTTAAATTATGTAACTTGAAGGGCCAATTTGATTTTTTAATATCAGAAATATGTATTATTTATCTAATGTGAGTGTGATTATTTACATAAATTTGTATTCTCAAAAACAAAAGAAATTTTTATCCCTGCTTATGATAGTGAAGAGTAGTCTACCAAGACTTAATGAGATCTATTTGTACATATTACTTTTGTGAGTCCATTAACTGCTTTTATTTTCAAAGCAGTTACATAGAGTCAAGGCAGTCAGTGGATTGCTGATTTGATTTTGTTTGGGAAGTAGATTTGGCTTTCTGCTGATGCAGATTTATTGTTATAACTTATCCTACATTCAATACATCATTGATTTCTTGTTGGAAGACTTCTACAAAAATTGTGCAATGCTATATTTTGTCATCCAAAACCAGAAGATTGACCACAGTCCTTTATCTTCAATAGATATAAACTTGTCTTATCACCCATTTCAAGTTTATCAAATAATTTTAAGATACTCTACTTGGAGGTCAACCAGAACATTACTTCTTTGCTTTGGAAGTGATTCTTTTGAAAAGAAAGGGAAAAATAAGTGGAAGAGAAATGAAACTAGCACCTGAGATCTTTGAATTTCCATGTAGCTAGACAGATTTAAGAAAGAAAAGAGGTTTGAGAAATGAAAGGCAATTTAACAAGAAAAATTTTACCTGGCAGTACTGTTTATCTCACCTATATAATGGCCTAGTTAGAACTTTTCTTTTAACACCCTATTTATTTTAGCAGTGCTTATATCCTGAATGGATTAGAAAAGTAAGTAGATTTTTCAGAAAGTTCTAAAAGTACATAAAGATTTAATGATGTGTTGGACACATACAGATGTCTGAGTAATAAGAAGAAAAATAGTTACAAAAGCCCTTTTCACAGTTGGTAAAGGAAGAAGTCCTCACCATCTATACATTTGTTAAAATTACAAGAAAATCTGTGCATTAATCTTTGGAGTAATTTTAGAGAAAAAAGGAAACTGCTATTTATAGTGATGCAATTATAGACCAAGAGATGACATGTGAAGCTTAGCTAAAAGGTGTATGGTTTTGTTTTAAATTGAACAGTAGCTTTATGGCTGTTTTGCTTCTGCAGCATTCTCTTTTCTTAATATCTCTCTACAGAGGAATCAGACTGTGGGCCATCTATGGTGAGGTGGCAGGGAAATGGGGGTAATTTAATTCAGAGCTGGATATTTGCTCCTGATGAAATGGTCATTTTTTTGGACATATAAATGTACTCTGAAAATTGAATGCCAGATTGCATGAACATTGCTTCCAGCATTCTAAAAAAAATATATAAGAGCAAGTAAGGATGAAAAAATAAATAAATAAAGCCATAGAACTTTGGTATGAGGCAGACAAAGAAACGCAAGATAGAAGATGTGAGACAAGTTTCTGAAGATGAGACTCTGATAGCAGCTCTCATAATTTGTGTTTCCCTGGAATTTGGTGCTGAAATGGACATGCTCAGCCAAGCGATTTGATAAGATGTGCTCTTGGGAGCAGTGTTTAAAAGGGAACAAGTTGAGGCAGAGGGAGAAGTTGAACTATGGTTTTACTAGAGTAGAAGCCACATTTGACACAAGTGGAACTCCAGATTTGGGATAGTCTCTCAGAGGTATTCTAAATGAGAGGTAGGGGGTCAGAACAGTTTTGCAGGCTCTTCCTGGGAATAGGGCAGGGCAGCAACCTTTAGAGGTCATTTCAGCCATGAACTCTTCAGTAGGCAATCATTTCTGCAGCTGGGGACTGTGTCCTTGCAATCTAGTGAAGTGCTTGCTGAGCACCCTATGTATAGTGTTATATTAGAATAAGACTTTTAAAACTGCGGAACCTGAAATTTCAGAAAATATAAGCATTAATTTCCCAATTAAGAAATTGGGACTCTTCAAAAGCATGATTTCTTCTACATCTGCAGTTTTGGTTCCAGGTATTCAATCCATTAAGAAAACATAACTGTTGTTAACTTGAAATATATTCTGAGTCCTGGAAAGTAATGTCCTGTACTCTCAAAATAATCATTTCTAAGAGGTAGCTGCCCCTTCATAAATCTGCTTAATTGATCTGGTGTCCACAAGCAGTATGGTGTTTGATAGAACCACTGTGTCCCATGGTCATATTTCCATAGTCACATTTCCATTTCTGGGACAGCCTTTATTAATCCAGTATGATTCCAGTATGAAGTAATGTGAGATTCCACTCAGAGGATCAAACATTCCATGAGCCTTCAGGTAGTAGTCTCATTAGAGTGCTGTGGGTAGGAGAAGCAGCTATTTCTGGAATATATGTTGATTCCAGTCAGGATGACTCACTATCCATTCCAGAATGGACAGGGTCCAATGTAATATAGTAGTTGCCACCCAGTTCCTGGTTGGATTCCTGAAGGAATGGTACCATGTTGGCACTGATGAGTTGGCTCAGCTTTCTCTCAAGACTTGATTGTGCATCTCTCTTCACACTTCTGTGTTTAGTAACATCAAGTTGGTAATTTTGAAATTTATCATCCCAGAAGTATTAATACCACAGACATCATGGATTGTTTTTTCCTGGATAAACAGCTGTTAAACATTTGCTAGCACCTAAATGTATTTTGGGAGCTTAGTTCTCTGTTGCTGAAAATTTGGACATTCACTACTTGTAGTAGCTAAATCAGACTGAGTGAATGGGAGTCCTGATATTTGTCCATGTGTAGTCTCCATCTCTTTCATGAAAGCTAATCTGTTCCTGATTCTGGAACAATGAAGTGGCCAGTGACAGATTTTTGTCAAATAGTCATTTTCTCTCTTATGTTATTAATACCATTTCTATGGTAGATGCTTGAGTGTGTATTAACATAACACAAAAAGTTCTCATAGATCTATCTACATGCCTTTATCTGAGATTTCCTAGTCTTTTTTTTCCATGCTCATAGTCCAATCGTTGAGATATGCATCACCGTCTGTGAGACAACAAATATTCTTATTTCAGGCCATTTCCCCATTCTCATTATGTCACATATACCAATGTTATGGTTTAGATATGAGGTGTCCCCCCAAGAGACAATGCAAGAATTTTCAGAGGTGAAATGAATATGTTATAAAATCCTTAATCACTTCATTACTGGGTAGTAATTATATGCACATCGTGTGAGGCTTGAGGAAGTAGGTCCCTGGGGTATGGTTTGGGATTTATATATTGTCCCTGGTGAGTGGGCTCCCTCTCTGCTTCCTGATTGCCATGTTCTGAGCCGTTTTCCTATTCCACATCCTACTCAGCCAACTTCATTGTACTAGGCCCTAGGTGAGGCAGACTATGACAGAGAGCTTTGAAACTGTGAGTGCCAATAAACAATTCCTCCTCTAAAATTGTTTTTGTTAGGTTGTTGGTTACAGTGGCAAGAAAGCTGACTAAAACAGCCAGTGTGGAAAAATGAATGGGGTTAGCATAGACTTTCCCATCCCTTAATCTTTTAAATACTTAGCTACTTATTATAAAATACAATATATATATTTTGTGTGTGTGGTGCTGGGGACTGAACCCAGGGCTTTGTGCATGCGAGGTAAGCAGTCTCACAACTGAGCTGTATCCCCAGCCTTACTATATAGGTTTTTAAAATGAAATATCTTGGCTGGTGGTGATATATATAAAATTTTGTATTTGGCAAGTGCAATCTCTCTGCTGCCTGATCATCATGTGAGCCACTTCCCTCTACCATACTCTTCTGCCATGATATTCTGCCTTACCTTGAGCCCTGAGGAATGGAGCCGGCTGTCTATGGCCTGAAACCTCTGAAACCATTAGCCCCTAAGTAAAACTTTTCCTCCTTAAAATTGTTCTTGTCAGGTCTTTTATTCACAGCAGTGAAAAAGCTGACTAAAATATGGACTCAGTAAACCCCACTGAAGCTTGACCTACAACAGGATACAGATTGCTGCTAGACCTTTACATCCTCTCATTCTAAATAACAGAGGTAGTTTTAGGGGATAGGTAAAAATGTGGATACTCCAATGTTAACTATTGCATGCAAACATCATAAAAATTCTGCCTATTTTGCTTTCCTCAACATAAACATACTTGAGAAAATGGTATTTGGGAAAGTAGTGGAGGAAATTTTACTATATATCCTTACTCCAGTAAGGCAGATCCCTCCTGGAGATGTAGCCTATTTTTAAAGGATTCCGTATTTGAAAACTGGCTTATATGTAAATATTCTGGAAGAGATTGTGAATTTTATTGGGGCAGCCCCCCCAATAAAATTTTTATCTGCATCATCAAGCCAAGGTTTCTTTGATTTTGTTGGATAATATCCTATCTTGCTCTCAGGAACACTGTGATCTCTTAACCATTTTCAAGTGTTCCTGTGAGGCAGACCACCCTTGTTGCCAGTCCAACCTTGCTCTCCTTAGGGTAATTGGTTAAGTAACACCATATGGCCTCTATTACTTTGGAATTATGTCATTCCCATTGCTATTAGGGAACCCATTTCTGTAACAGCCATCTCCTACTGTTATCCCTGCCCTGCACAGGACAGCTACCATGGAGCTTCTTAATAACTGTGGTGCCTTTGTCGAAAATTCCTTTTCTCTTTGGTAGATAGAATCCTCCTGGCTTACTCTGTGAAGCAAAGTCTTCTGATGGTTTTTCTGGCTTTACATAATGTATCTACTCTAGTTTGACCATTTCTAAGTTTTTTGATCCCTTCTTCTCTCATGGATCTGACCATTAATGGATGTGACATTGACCCCAGCATGTCTACTCTGCCAATCTTCTTGATAACTTTTCTACATTTTGAGTCCTGGGTCTGATCCTTAACATTCACTAAGTCAAGGATTTAGGAGATGAGATTTTTCTTTATGTTTTACCAGGGAGATCAGCTGCCTTTGTGACTATTAGTTTGTCTCTTTGTCGGTTTTACTTCACAGTATGGACAATTGCTTTCTTTATGTTTCCCAGAGCCATTTTAGTAGAATGCCAGCACTTATCTCCTAGGGTTCCTGCTAGTATTTTAGATATTGAATCATGGAGAATGCTCTATCAATAAATTCTAACTTCATGTTCAAGCAGATGAAAGAGCAGTTACCCACTCTTACAGGGCCAGAAAGTCCTGGAATATGTGGGAATTTATCATATTTAAGTTTATAGACACAGCTTTTCCAATCCTGATTCTCTCTTTTTCCCAATCATGGATCTGAACTTTACAGAGTAGACTTAACAGGGTAGAAAAGTTCCCACGAAGATTAACCCTATTAAGTCATGGATCTGATCCTTAGCATTTACTACCCCAAGATACAGGAGATGAGATTGTCTTTATGACTTTGTAACTATGTAATCGCCTCAATTTAGTAACTATTCAACTTCTAACCTTTCTATTTTTCTGTACTGCATTAATGGCACCCAACAAATACTGTTTATAGTCATTATAGAATTTCTCTTCCCCTGAAGTTCAAAAACCTCTGAGGTATGATAACCATGAGAACATTCTCCTCCACTGCTGCCCTAATCTAGCTCACTAGTAGGGAAAGCACATACTGGTCTATAATAGCTTTATCTAACACCAGTGATGGGTTGGTAACTTTACAGTGGGTTACATCTCATTTTAGAGCCTGTTTCATTGTATCACTCTAGTAACAATTTTCATAGGTCATTTTCTACAGGAAGTGGACACTGAGATAGACATTTACATATAGTTGTTACTCTGAGGAGTACTTTTAAGAACAATACCTGTTAGAGAGTAGGGAAAGCAGGAATAAGGAGAATTTGAATTTGATAATGGTTTCAACAGAAGCCCCATCAGATTCCAATGTAGCTCTGAAATTCAATTCAAATGCATTAAAAATTGTGTCAAAGAGGATGGAACCCTTTACCCTCACATCAACAATATAGGACATTGGCCATTGATGGGAAGGACAAGTAGTCTGTATTAGGCATTTCCCTTTTGCAGAGATTTATTTTTTAAGAGGTTTTATCTGTGACTGAGAGACGGCAGAAGCTATGTGAAGATATGTGAATGCCTCACCTTAAAGGGGGAATGAGTAGCATACCACAGATTCTGCTATAATGTCAGAAAAATTCATTCATATTGAGATTTTAGCACATTTAATTTTTAACAAGTCAGAAATGAGAGCCAAAGTTTTGCCTAATTTTGACCCTATAAAAGTTTAAATGTTATATTTCTGCATATTGCTATTTTTAAAGGAAAATATTCATGCAAATAGTTTTTGCATCAGTATTTAATCTCTCATGAGGTTAAATAGCTACAATATTGAGAACAAAATTTTATATACTCAAAAATATAAAAGATGAAACTTTTAATACAAGCTAGTCATATCTACATGGTCATTCAAACTTTTTGAGAAAGTATGTATTACTCTTGTTTACAGATAAGAAGTAAAAATAATAACCAATGTGAACAAGATTGGTGAACATATAAAAATATTAGTTTAGCATCATTTTCCTTCATCTTTGAGACAGGGACATCCTACACCATATGGAGAACCTAGATATAACAAAAGAAAAAAGTAGATTCTTTAATAAGTAAAATATTTCAACGAGTAACTTCTGGCTAAATATTCTACTTTAAAATTGTTAATATAACATTTGTCTAAAGAAGCTCAAGCCTGAAATAAAATTAAACTTGGATCTCTTTTGGTATATAGCACATTTTCAATGTGTCAAAATGACTTTCTCTCTGATATGTTTCAATGTACCTTTGTAATGTTGATTGAAAGTCACTACTTTGTCCAGAAAAGTAACATTTGTTATCAAACATAGCACATGCCACTAAGAATTTTCAATTTTGAAGGGTAAATAGAGACCAATTTTTATGCTTTCAGCAGGTATAGTTGTCCTTCAACAATAACTACTGTGGATACCACTCTTGTGTAAATGCATCGGTGCTCAGGAACAATTTATTTCTTGTATTAAAGCAGTTTGAAAAAATAGTTTTGTTGCTGGTTATGAAAAAGGGTCACATCTTTTAGTGGAAAATTCCAATGAATGCTAAATAAGTCTGTTTAGAATTGTGGAGCACTTGATATGCATATGACCAAGTGAATGTACATATTGAGACTACTTGTATTTCACTTAAGATTCTCAATATAAAAAGTAAAAACACAATTTATCTCATCAATATTTGTGAAAATATCACTATTTTGATATTTCACGAATTTACCTTTGTCCCTTTGTTCATCAGTCTTTATACAACCTTTAGACAATGTATATATATTTTTTTCTTCATCTGAATTTCCAAATTCTATTTTCCTGCCACAAAATGCTCCTTGAGAGGTTTCAGGATACTGAGTATAAAGTCACCTATGGGATATAAACAGTTCCTGGGTTTGTGTCATTGGTGTCAAACCTGCAATGTCCTGACCTCCACATTCTTGCATTTCAGAGGTTCTGCTGGTTGTAGCCACATTCAATCTGGAAGTTATTCCTCCCAACAAAAGAAGTAGGATATAAAACATCTTTTTTTCTTCCCATCTCTGCTGTGTAGGCAGAACCCAGAAACAGATGGCTAGAGAACATAATGTCCTAAGATTAGAGACAGGAAAATTGAGGTTCCCCCGAATAGAAAGAAGTCAATCCCAATACTAAGTAATGCAGGCTAGACATTTTTTTTTAGAGAACAAAGAGGAAAAAAATTAGCTTAATACTTTGATTAAAATAAAACTATAGATTAAGTGACCTTTATCTTGGAGCAAAGACTATGATACAACAATGAAGGCACAGCAAAGGATGGTGTGGCAGGAGAACAATGACAGTATTGAAGCCCAGAGCAGAGACAGACTGTCCTTTCTGCTATATTCATTAAGAAGGCCATCATCTATTCCTGATTAGAAATTTGAAATACACAGAGCTCAACCTTATTAACTGTATAATACATGAAGTTATGGTTTTGTCTTCTTCATATAGTATTCATTATACAGTATGAATTCAATCATTCTCAACACATCCATTTGTTTTCTGAAAACAGCAATAAGATAAAGAAAGATAATCTGTAATGAAGAAGATCTTCTGATAATTTCAAGTACCCAGAAAAGATAAAGCCAGGTTGGTAGTAGCTACTGAACCATATTATCTTTACCACCTTCTTTTTTTTTTTTAATATTTAAATATATAACATTTATTCACTTTCAAGTATTTTAATATATCCTTTAGATTAGCAACAGTGTTCAAACATAAAATTCATCTAGTAATACACAAAAATTATATGATGCATAAAATATACCTTTTGCTACAATTTCATTTGTCATCTTGGGAAAATTAGCATTCATTTTTGAGTCACAAAACCACATTGTCTTCACTGCTATTTCTTTTTTTTTTTTTTATTTTTTTATTGTTGGCTGTTCAAAACATTACATAATTCTTGATATATCATATTTCACACTTTGATTCAAGTGGGTTATGAGCTCCCATTTTTACCCCATATACAGATTGCAGAATCACATCAGTTACACATCCATTGATTTACATATTGCCATACTAGTGTCTGTTGTGTTCTGCTGCCTTTCCTATCCTCTACTATCCCCCCTCCCCTCCCCTCCCCTCCCCTCTTCTCTCTCTGCCCCCTCTACTGACATTCATTTGTCCCCCTTGTATTATTTTTCCCTTTCCCCTCACTTCCTCTTGTATCTACTTTTGTATAACTACCTTCTTTTTGATTGGCTTCATGTTGATTTGCATGTGTTCCCTGATTATCTTCTCACACCTCTGCTCAGGCTGTGCCATTGGCTGGAACAAACTTTCTTCCATTTGCACAAGTTTCTACCTTGTCCAGTTCAGATGAGATGCTATTCATTCATTTATCCTTCAATTCTACATCGAGTACTTCTTAAATGGTTAGGAGCCAACTGGTGAGATTATAGAAAAAATTAGAGAATGCAGACAGAAAGATCATTTAAAAATGAAACTAGAAGTAATGAATTGTTATTGCATATATATCAAAAAAGAGAGAAAAGGAATTAGAAAAGATTTTTGTTTTGTTTCTGCAAGAGATGAACTTTGTCTTAAGAGATGATGCTAATTAACTGAAGTAGATGGGAAAATATAAATGAATGGAGAAGCATAAAGAAAGGCAGAATAATTGGAAATATCTATGTTTGTGGAGAATATGAATGGTTCGGAGTGAGAAAAGAGTGAGTTAAGGTTGCTGAGAACTGCAACTGGAGTGCTAGGTAAATTTTACTGGAGGGGGTTCCTCAAAGACCTAATTCTAGAATTTGAATTTTAACTTATAAATTATTGGAATTCCCTAAAGTGTTTGAACAATAAAATGGCAAGATTAAGTTACCAAGAGCAATTACTCTTTCAATAAAATAGAAAAGAACAAATATGGCTATACAGGATGCCAAACGGGAGGTATTATAGTAGATTGAGAATCAACAATAGACCTTGTTAGGATCCTGGAGGAGAAAAAAGGTTAATGGAGGAAGAGAATTCATTGTGGTCATGTTGAATTTGAATTGCTTCAGCTACAAAAGAATAGAAATCTCAAACAACTTACAGAAGTTTAAATAATTAAAATCAATAATATCACCCAGACATAGTTAAGAACTTCTTTTTCATCTTTATTTTATTTTTTTTTAAATTTTCTAGTTAGAGATAATATTTACTGTAAATGATACCAATAGCATTTTGGCAGGGAATAAAATCCTCCACAGGTCATAAGGCTAGTAACAATAAAAGTGAGGTTCACATATAAGACTTCATGATGTCAACATTTGTGATTTTTTTCTAGTTGTACATGAGCCTACTATAATCACATAATTTAAGTGAAATTACACTTAACTAGAATCCTTTTGGGGGGTAGACAATAAATTTATTTTTAATTTTCTGATGTTGAGCAAATTAATAATCAGAACTAAGGGAAAAAATCCAACATTATAATCCTGGTCCTAAAGTGAGAGACACAATTTCTATTTCAATCTGCATGACAATTTTTCTCTTTTCAACTCATGATGATGCCATTTGGATGACATGGGAAAGTTGATAAATCTTGTTGCATTTGCTTATTTTAAAAAACCAAGTAAGTATTTATATTATGAAGATTATATTTATTTAAAAAAACAGTGATGTGCATTTGGGGAGGAAAAGCCATATAAATATGAGAGAGAGCCTTGGTTTTTAGATTTATGTATTATAAGTTAGAATACAATTTAGTAATAAACTTCTATTTCATCAAAGTTCAAAATAAACATGGATTATGGTATGTGTATAGGTTGAAAACATTCTTTTGTCTACGTAGTTTATATTTCATTGAAGTAATAAACTAATGCAATGCTGTGCGTCTTCAATTTAGCTTTGAATTTCTCAGTGATCATTTGGTTATCTACTCAAAAACATCTAACAGAGCACAGGAATGTATCATGTTTTGTAGTAGGTGTTTCCAACTCTTTCAAAATATAAATTTCATATAGATGAAACAATTTTAGCCCTAGTCAAAGAAGTGAATGTATTCTATTTATTCAGAGGTACATACAGTCTAATAGTTTGACTTGGTTATCTCTTAAAAGATGATGTCATTATGTGAAAAGCAGTAACAAAATCTGTGTTAAAATAAAATTGTACCAATGTATTTTGTATCATTGGATTTATTTGGCTCCCGAGTATTATTAAAACAAGTGGACAAACGAAAAGCATTGACAGAACACAGAACAAAAGTGACTGGAATATTGACGAACAAGGGAAAGACCAAGAAATGGTGCATCTGATGTTTGGGAAAGAACTAACATGTGGTTAGAAATGATGAGACTCTTTGAACAGTTTATAGTTAAGAGTATAACTTGAGCAATTTCTTCTAAATAATACTCTTTTCTTCAGCACCTGGAAGTTCTGGGTCCATGGGCTTAGAGTAAATAAAAACCCTGCACCAACCTGAGGTCTCTGGATCTGACACTGAAGTGGTCTGGATTAGCTTTCCTGGAATATATGTAAATTCTTCATTCATCCTCTTCCTGCATGTGTACACTGTGTATGCTTTCTGTAGACTCACCTTTGAAATCTGTGTCCTGGTAAGCTTACTTTGGTGTCTCTGTTTTCTATTTCCCTAATTTCTGGGAGCATTCCCTGGTTGAATTTCCTTTTAGGCCTATTTCTTTTTCAGAGAACCAAGCCATAGCAGCAGAACAATTTGTTGCTTGGTTAGAACCAGCAGATATAGGGCTTTTAGAATCCTGGAGAGAGAACATTGTAGTCACTAGCGATTATTTTTACTTTCCTCCACAAGTTCTGTGTCTTCCAGGGACAAAGTTGAAATTCTGTTTTATAAAACATGAACAAAAACTAATATTCTGCCTTATGGCTTCAAGCATCTTATATTCAGAGTTAAACTGAACAACAGCAGATGAGGTAGAGAACGAAGATGGGAGGGGAGGGGAGGGTGGATAGTAGGGGATAGGAAAAGTAGCAGAATACAACAGTCATTAATATGCCATTATGTAAAAATGTGAGTGTGTAACCGATGTGATTCTGCAATCTGTATTTGGGGTAAAAATGGGAGTTCATAACCCAATTGAGTCAAATGTATGAAAGATGATATATCATGAGCTTTGTAATGTTTTGAACAACCAATTAAAAAATAAATAAATAAATAAATAAAAATTTTTAAAAAATAAAAAAAAGAATAAATAAAGTAAAAAAATCCATTGACAACTTAAAAAAATTATAGTGGACGTCAGAAAGTATCAAAATTAATGTCCCTTAATGAAATGATCTGTGATAAGTGGAGAAGAAATTCTTGTTTGGTTTTTAGATAGCCATTTTGTATATAGAAAAAGTATATTCTATATGAGGTATTGTAAATTTTAAATCAAATTAGTTCTTACTATAGAAAAAAATCATTAAATCAAAATTTTACTAGGAATAGTGAAAACAGGATAGGATTTTGCTGTACTATTTAATATTTGTCATAATTTGAATATAACTACAAACATCTGTTAGAAAAAACTAGCTTTGTTGGAATATTGGTTTGAGATGATTGAGTTCTTATACCTGAATTATAAACATTTTAGTCATGTTTACTTTATTCCTCAAACTTGATTTTTCTTATTTCACTAGCTAGTTCTAATGAATCCAATTAATGTAAAAAAAACTATGCAATTCTCTTAGAATGAAAAGATTGAAAAAGCTACTTTATAAGAAAAATATTTTAGTTTTATAAGCAAAAATTGGTTTATAAGATTCCAGTAGATTTACTTTAAAATCCAAGTAGAACTCTCACCTGTCTCCAACAGAGGGTTTTTCCCTTCTTGCCCAGTGAAGTCTCGATGATGCAAATTTTTGTACACTAAAATAATGTGATAATTTTATATACGCACTCTTCCACTTTGTTCCATTAAACCAAAGGAGAAAATAGGTGAGGAGAAATCTTTATATTATCCTGTCAATATATAGATGAAATTCTAAACTAGAAAAAAATGTAATCTTAATTCCTGTCTTTAGGATGAACAGGCCTTCACACCAACATTTTTCTAATCCTTACAATTCCTTGACAAAATAAAATATATGTGCAAAAGGAAAAAAAAAAGTTTCAGGCTAGTAAACTCAGCAAACTATAAAAGAATGAAACTGTGAAAAATAAAAGAGCAGTAATAAAATGTATTTCAGGGACAATTACTACCACAGCAATATTTCTTGAACATTTGGATAACATAATTTAGAAAAGTGATTACTGAGAAGATTTAAATGTAGTGAATATTGCTGGATGCTTTCTAGAAGTTTCATTTAGTGAGTTATTTTTACCCAGTATCATTTTAGTTATATTGGATGTCATCATTTTAGATAATCACTTGCTTTTGTCAACCATGATTTTGCTAGCCACTTGAATGAATGCAAAATAAACTGATGTGTTTAAGTAGCCAAGAGATCCATGTTGTACCATCCAGAGTGTTCTCACTGGTAATAACATCTTCTTTATCTGAGCAAAAGTTCTGTGATTTCCAGATGACTTCAACCTTGTTATCTAAATATCTTGATAATTACTTGAAGCTCAGTTTCTCTTTGAATTGTCCTATTTAAAAAAAAAAAACTAACACAACTTATTGAAAAATAAGTTTTTTTGTAACTCTGTGCAATGAGATGCCTTTTTGAACTTGCAGTAGAGAGTGCATTGATGTAGGGTTATCTGTGTCTTTGATACAAGCTTAGGCATCTGTGTTCTGTGGAAGCTGGACACACACAAAGGTATTCACCTCTACATGCAGTCACATTCAAAGTCATGGCATTGGAGACAAAAATCTCAATCTGAGAGTCAAAACCCCCTTTTATCTGTAAAATACCCCACATTTATTTAGTAGCACAAAATATTTTATAGCCTATACTCACAAATTAAGGTCATTCTGAAATTCCTGGACTGATTCTTTTCAATACTGTAATTATTTGGTATACCAATTATCCTCTATATATTTTCCTCAAGAAATGTTGTAATTATTATCCCATTTAAATCATTAGAAAAATGTCTGATGTCAGGAAACTTAAAGTCCATTTCATTTCTGAAATCATAATGCAATTCCGGCTTGTACTTGGCTTAGTTAGTGCTTTTCTGGCTCTGAGTCCAAAAGTTTACTAAAAGTAACAGGAAATATTTAAAGATGGATATTTCAATGACTACAGATGGTATTTAGTATTTCTGAAATACAAGTTGAACTACTTTGCTGTATTCTAACTTTTCAATTACCTTTCCTATTATCTAAATTTGGAGAAATATGAGCTTATGGCTTTAAAGATTATGATAGCAAAACTGGCATTCTATCCCAAGTCAAAGCTCTGTGCAGAATTAAGGAATCACCATAAAGTTAAACTGAGCAGTGTGCATGGCTATTTTCCAATACTGAATCAGCTTTTCTATGTATACTGCTCAAATTCACAAGCTACTCTTTCATATTCAAATATTATTTGATGGTATCAATCTTCATTTTTGGATACAAAGTTTAATCCCTTTGGAAGTAAATAAAAATAGCATGAGAACTTTTCACTATATAAAATAAAAATGATTTCATCAACATGAAGGTCTATTAAATGGTTAGAAAGTTTAGTATAATGTCCTTTAAATGTTACTGAGTAAACACTGTTGTGTTAACACTGGAGAATGAGCCTAATCATATCTTGGTTGATGAGAACAGACATGGCTCAATAGAAATGCAATTCTGTTCTCTAAAGAATCATCTCATTATTCCAAAGTACAAAATACATGGTAGAAATCAAATCTTTAAGGCAAGATTAAATAAGCAAATGAGGACTATAGAATATTCTTCACATAATACATTAGTCAATCTCAGCCACAAGCAAATATGTCCCCCTGACTGCCTTGGTCTCCTGCTCTTGAGAAGGATAAACATGGTCTGCTATTGTAGAAACTCATTGAAGAATAGTGTTTTAACAATTTCTTTTCTTTATTGTTATAGTATATTTCCCATCATTTTCTACTCTATATTCAATTTAGAATGAACGACATTCATTGTTCCTAAGTTGGCCATTATGAATTGATTATCTTTAACGTCATATAGATAAGTAGAACACTCTGCATATTTTACCTCTACTAAATTACAATTTCTCTTAGAATTCTAGAAGGGGAGTTTTTTTGTTGTTGTTTTGCAGGAAAACTGACAATGTTTCAGTGTATACTATTTGCTATTTTTGGTATTTTACTGGACCATTCAGTTAAGCATTTGCCCCTCTTCTATTTCTTGCTCACTGAAGGGATTTGGTATTATATCCTTTGCTTGTCAACATTGGTCCTTGTTTTTTACAAGAACTCATATGGAATGATTGAGATGACTTGTACACGGCTTAGACGTTAAAAAAGTTGTCCCTGGAGCCAAAAGGGAATTCAAAATCTTATGTTCTTAACCATATTTTAGAAATTATCTTTAGAAAGTCCTCATTATTATTCAGACTATCTTGATGACTAAATATGAATAGAAAATTGGAACTTCATTAGGAATGAAATTCAGTATAAAGTTTGCATTCATTCTTAGGGTTCAATTGAAAGTATAGAATAGAAGTTTTCTTTTTTGAAACCAGACTAAGATTTGTCTAAACCCCAAATCTCCACATAATATTAGGTTGAGTTTTTAGTGATTTCTATCACACTACCCCACAAGAATAGATTTTAATGAAGAATTTCAAAGAATCTTCTCCTTTCCTAGGGAGAAACATACTTCAGGTTGTGAATGTGTGTGCCCACACATACATGTTTGTAATCAGTATCAATTAGGAGCATGCAGGAAATGAAGTCAAGACTTCAAATTGTATTTTCTTATTTATATAAATATGCTCAGGGCTATTTTCATAATTCTGGGCACCATTCCATTTTCTTAGTCCCTAAAGAGGGTTGGAAAGCAGGAAAAAGAAATAACAAAGAATGATGGCCATGGATTATAATTTTATTTTTAATTTGAAAGAATGAGTTCACATGCTCATTTGAGTTTCCTGCACTACCAAGTTCTTTCCATAGTTGTTGAGAAATCTGAAATGCTAGATCTATTTTTCTAAAACACAGTGTACTGGAACAGAGTGTACACACTGAGAGGACTTGATGGTGAGAGATGAATAAACTTTTTAAACCAAATTCACTTGGGTGGGAAAGTTAAGACTGATCTATGATAACATTCATTTGTTCCTTAGCAGAGTGACAAATTATAGAATGAAAAGAAAACAAATAACTGAAGAGGTGAAATTCAGAATGTCAAGTTTCATAGATTTTGAAAGCTATCAGTTTGTTCATCTGGTTTTAGACCCAAAAGAAAAATTTTAAAATTTAAATGTCTATAAAGCTGCCTTAAGACCTAATATGTGTAGTTCCGAAACAATTTTAAGCAACGAACAATTTAAGGCGTAAAGTACTTTACAAAAATTGTATTCTAATCCATTTTAATTATTCACTTTTAAAGGTTTCAAAGTTTTATTCTTTTTTTTTCTTATGATTTTTGTCAAAATAGAGAAAACAGGTTAATAATGTTATTTTCAAGTAGAAAAAAAATCATACTTTAACATCAAGAATAAACTTTCTGACAAAAAGGAATAATGCTATTTCTTTACCACACAGGCTATTATAGATTACTTTGAAAGTTTATTATGAAAAAAAAAGGTAAGATAGCTATACTCTTTCCTCATTTTATTAGTTTACTATTCATGCATCATATATTTAAGAGTGGGGGGACTGAGTTAAAATTCAGAAGTATATGTTGTCATTAAAGGGATAATAAAGCTTCAGCTAAATATCTGACAGCCCTTCCTAGGTAAGCAGATAGTTCTGAGCTCCATCCCAAGTTCATGACTCCATTTCAAAGCAATGTGCACTGTAACATTTTAAAACAACACACAGGTGGTCTTCATTCCTTGAAAAGCAATCATGACTAAATAGGTATTTCCAATTTCATCAGTGAGCTCACGTACTCACTTGGCAATGGACTAAAAAAGATTGCCTCATTGCAGGATGAGTTGCAATTTCATGTTATCTTTGCAAATACAAAGGTATAAGCTTGTCAACAGTATATAAATGCATCAACCATGCCTGCTATTCACTGAAAGATGAACGGTGATAAATCTTCCTGGTAGAATCTTTTGGTGAGTTAAATCGGGGCTTAAATGTCATAGTGATAAACAGCCTCAGTATCAAATTCGGCCAGACTACAAGGATCAATAGTTTACCTTATAACTAACTGGATATGTGACTATGGTCATGATAGTACCTTCCATACTGAACTGTTAATGGATCTTGAATGAGATAATGTGTATTTTTGGATTTGCATAGGACCTAATTCCTAGTAAGTGCTCAATGCTGCAGATGAAAGACAGCCAAGGGTTCTTAGATGCTCATTGCATTGATTAGTGGGGTATAGTTCCCTTTCCTGCTTCTGCGCTTGCCTGCCTGTGACGTTTATGACTATTAGATTATGGTGGCAGTGATATAATGTCGATTCTATGTCTGACTTTTCAGAGAACTAGTAGCTTTATCCTTAATCTCTTGGAACCTTAATGTACCAAAAGAAAAATCCAAGTACATTATGAAGATGGAGGGGCAACAAAAGACCAGATATGTGCAGATATGTGAATGAAGTCCGTACTATATGTACCTTTTAGTTGGCTCTTCAGATAATGTCACAAAGGTTGGGGTTGGTGTTATCTTGAAATGGCATTTCCCCAAGTGAGAAGCATTAAACTAAACCTAATTAATCCACAGAGCCATGAGAAATAATTTTTGTGTCAAGCCATTACAGTTAATGGTGTACACAGCAATAGATAACTAGAACACTCTATTAGTATCACTAGATGGCAGAATAATGATATAACTGATTTGAAAATCCTGTATCCCCCACCTTGTCATACATAGGCTCTTCCTATACTAAACACAGTGGTACTGCTACAAAGATTTAGCGGTGAGTGAAAAAGAAAATTGCTGTCCTCATAAAGATTGGAGTCTAGCTGAGGGCAGAACAAACTTGGAAATATCTTCTTTTGATTGTTCTCAGGTAAAAAGGCTTACTTTGACCATAAATTCGAGTTTTTCTTACACAGAGATGTGAAAGTAAAATGTCAAGGGCCAGATAACCTAATGTTGAAAGTGTTTCACTTATCAAATAGAAAAGGAAAAGGAAATGTATCTTAATAAGCCTGTAGAAAAGACATTTAAGCTTCATATTTTAATATTTATTTGTAATTAATACCCTGATAATGAGTGAAAAATATAAGCTTAATACTTGCAATTAAAGTTCATCTCAGTGAAGGAAGGTAATATGGGTTGGAAGGTAAGCTCCTAAAGAAACATCTTTCCTACATTTTCCTCCTAAAGGAGAAAATATCTGAACACTAAGAAATGAACATAAATTCAATGATGGGAAAACACAAAGAATAATAATGAAGAGAGATTAATAGGAAAGGGAGGCTAAGCAGCAGAATTAGAGGTTTGATCTTGAGACAGACATCCTTAAGAAATTGCAATTTTGGAAAACCAAAGGGAAGTATAGAAACAGAGTAGAACTCTCAGGATTTCCAGAGAAAGAGAAACAACATATTTAGAGAGATAAATTTAAAAGGAGATTTATTATGAGAAATTAATTAGCTCACATAATATAATCATGGAAATTCAGAAATTTTGTGATCTGTAATCTGCAAGTTGGAGATCCATGAAAGAAAGCCAGTAGTATTGTGTATGTGTCTGAAGGCGCGAGAACCAGGGTAGCTGAAGGCATGAACACTACTAGTTCAAGAGCAGGTAAGATAAGGAAATATATGCCACAGAAAACAGGCCACATGAAAAAAAAAAATCCTTGAAGAATTTTGATAGCTTTTCTGCTGCCACCAACCTAACAATTATTTACCATTGATTACGTGGCATGCTTTGCATACCTCTATCATTTGGACTTAATGATGACTCTCTCAGTAAGCTGTTATACATCATACTCTCATGTGACTAACATGTAAGGGAGCTGAAGAGAGACTGTAACACAACTAGTTACACAAAACTAGATTTTCTCCCCATCAAAAGTCTGTTGTATTATACCTCATTCTTTTTCATGAATATTTGAGGAAAGAATGCAACTGCAATTCCAAAATATCTCTGAATACACACTCTCACCTGAATCTAGGAAGTTTTTCTCAGATATCCATTTCAATTAGATGTAATGTTACAACAAATAGTGATCTTTTTGACATTTTTAATGACAAATTCTATTGTGATTCTCAGTAAGTGGGACTTACTGCGTGATTGGATATCCTTCCTTCACATTTTTAAATTCCTCTTTGATAGCCTTCTGAAAAGATTCATGCAGACTGTCTTGGGGGAAATGTGCGTGGATAAAATTTATTATTAGCCTTGTTTTTTTCACCAAATCCTCATATACCTTCAGGAATAGTCTTTATTTTCCCTCTTTCATTTGACAATGACTTCAACATCATGTTTTATCAAAACCTTCCTTGAGGAGGACAGATTCACGTTTGACCCTAGAATTCAGGTGTCATCCAGAACTCTTGGATATTGTAGATAATCAAGACCCTTTTTTGCACATCAAATGTAATTAGAATCACAAGAAAGAATTAAGTAGAAGTTAAAGTGTGAGGAAACAATAAGAAAGAGAACATTCATGAGAAATATACAACAAAAATATTATAATAGAGCTTCTTTTACTGTTTAAGAATTTATAATGAAAACAAACAGGTTATAAAGTATTCTTGGAAAGACTTTTTGACACAGTATAAAAATGAGCAATAGACAACATTATAGGAAATGGAGTGTATGTTTCTCTGAGCATCTGGCACAGGCATCTGTTGGAGATGGGACACCCAGTTCATTGTTCTTTTCCTACGTGGAAGGTCTAATTAAGTAGCAGACAACCCTAGATGCCCTAGAGAGTAGTTTAAATCAGTATTCAAAAGTTTATATGTGCTCACAAACCTCTTAGATCAGTAATACAGAAGTGTGAATCTCAGCAAAACTAGTTCAAACTTTCATGCCTAGAATTGCAGAAGTTTAAAGAACTTTTATGAGGCACTGTGGCTAGCTCCAAGATATGGCAGAGAATGACTAAACTAGAAAGAACTTCAATAATTATCAGCCTTAGCTGAGAAGCTAACTTAAGTACATTTAAACTAGATCAGAAAGAGATGTTTATACTTGTTTAGGTAATTCCTAGTGAGATTTTGTTCTACTATCTCACAATGTTTAGAATGGGGAGCTTTGACTGTTCACTAATTTCCTTCCTCTCATACATCCCTTGTCCCTCCTTTGTTCCCCTCTCTCCATTGCTTTCCCCCTCCTTTCCTTCTATGGCTTTTAGTCTTATGCACTGATACTGAATTGATGCTCAAGTCAATTGAAGGAGAAGGACTGCTCATGGATAATCATTAAGTATATGAACTCAAATATGCACTCATATTTGAGTTCATATACTTAATGATTATCCATGAGCAGTCCTTCTCCTTCAATTAGCTCATTTCTAGTTAAAGGAATTTGGCTTCAGAGGTTTTCCAGTAATGGCAGCTTTCCTAATTTCTCAGTGCTCTTTTTAGAGGGAGCCAATCTAATTTTCCTCATCTTACTTAGTTGTGAGACACGTGATCTTACCTCACTGGCCAGGGACTCAATGTGGAAGTTGCACCAATTTCCAAGTATGTCATTCCCAATTATTCACTTAGAATGGGTACTCTGAGCCTGTGGACCTACATATTAAGCATTTCCCCAGTTTCTAAGTCAGACTTTGTCCAAGACTCTATTTTTTTCAGATCCCAACTGTAGAAAGAGTGCCAACATGACATATTCTCTGGTTATAAGTATCTATATTCCAGTATTTCTTGAAACAGGGATATGTCCTTTTTCCTGGTATAATTACCTGATTAAATGGCCATAAGTACCTTTGGGGAAGGAATGAGGAAACATTTTCATGTGTACTTGTTATGGATGTACAGAGTCCTCCTCCTTGGGGAAGAAGCAATGTGTTCCAGGTGTGAAAGGATTCCAGCAGTTGAGGTCTAAAAAACGTTTAGGTATGGAAACGTGACAAAGTCTAGAGTGACCACTGTAAGCCCCAGAGTTGTCCATATTTATACAAGCTTAGTAGTATTCTAGTTGGATGTTCATCTGGTTTGCTCTTAGGATAAATATGATCTATCAACCTACTCCATAACTTTGTATACATCAGGGCTTTTTAGCTGCCTGGTACTGGCTTCAAATGTTAACAGCACCTTATGATCATCATTACTATCAGAAGTCAAGTCTGTAATTAGCTCTAATCTATAGAGAAAAACTATCAGTTAACTCTTGAAGTCAGCATGCTTCTCTCCAGCAGCATTTCTTGGGGGCTTTGTGACTTCCTGCAGCCAAAAATCATCCAAAGGGTTCTGAACATACATAGCATATTTATTCAAGAATTCCCAATACTTGAGTATTAATTTTGTCTTTCACCACCCGTCATGGCAATTTGACATAGGCCTTGTCTTTTTTTGTTGTTGTTGTTCTATAAGGAATCTCTCAAGATCTTTGCTTCTTTAAATCATATGTCTTAAGAGATTGTTTCCAAATTTTTAACTTCCTTCTTATCTAGCAGTTTGTTTTGTACCACTTTGAATGAGAACACTCTTAGAATCTATTCCATACTCTGCCAGTTCACACAAATACATGCTAAATAAGTCTTATAGTTCCTGTAGGATTCAGGACTGTTCCCCTGTGAGACCCCATATGTCCCAACTAGTTTATGTTATCCCTTAGCTCTAGCTATATACCTAGCAGTCAAGAAGGGAGATGGGACAGATCCTGAGAGCAAAATCTATTGCATAGAGGGGAAGATGCCTCTGCTTTATCCCAAGCACAGGGAAGTGCTAGCTTTTATCAGAAGGAGTTAACCACTTCTTCAGGATCAGAAGTTTCAGAGGAACCTAGTATGCTTAAAATCTAGATTTTTTCTTTCAGGAATTTCCATATCCTGAGCTTGGTCTCTGCATTCCCAATGTAGGAGTGGAGAGATTAGAAAGCCAGAGGGCCTCTTTGGTAGCATTCAAGACTTGGTTTTAAAGTGCTTGATAACTGTTTTTAGCATTTTCATTATCTTTCTCAACAGCATAAGTGAACTTTAGCAATCAGAAGGCAATCCCACTGTGCATTTAATATTAATGCATTCCCATGGATAGTAAGCAAGCTCCATTTGCCACAAGTATAAAGCTTTCACAATTTGCCAGGGAGTAGTTTTGCTCCACCCTTTAAACAAAATGATGGTGTAGAGAAGGATCATCCAGAGGATGAGTCTGGCTTCAAAATATCAAATTAGTATTTACTCTTTTGAACCATTCCAATACTTTGGCATCAAAAAGCTTATGTTTTTGAAAGGGTGTTTTGTGTGAATAATTTATTTTACAAAGCATATTTGCCTCATTGTAGTCCTTTCTTGACCATTGAACTAGGTGATCAGTTGGAAAATTCTGAAAGTCAGCATAGTAGAAACTGCCAGGGAGCTGAGGCTAAGGCTTCACATTGCTGGTCTCCCTACTGTTGTTCTCAATGGAAAAACATCTGTAAGGGGGGATTTTATTCCCCATCCCTGGCTCCTCTGCCAAAGGTGATAATCAGAAATGTAATCACTTCATGGTTTAAAATTTGGACCTTGTTGCACAAGCTCTGAAGATTGCCAATTAAGATTCTCTATGTACTAGTTGAAATTTTAAAAATATATACATTTTGAAAGTATATTAGATGTTTTGGCTGAGTAACAACCTTTAAACAACAGATGATCTTTGCTACAGCTTACAGAAAGCCTTTAAAACGGGTGATAGAGTTTTATTTTCTTCATCTTGCATGTGGATAATTGAATTGCAGGTTGCTAACTGAACTTCAGTCAGTTTCAAGTTTACCATTTTGTCATTTTAAACAAAACTAATTTTTTTTTTTTTTTGCCATTGAAGAATGGGATATTAAAAGCAGAAGGCACCCAGGCAGTATTTTTAGACTGACAAATCATTATAGCTGCTGTGATTAGAATTAAGCCTATTAAAGGCTTGAATGGTCTCTAAATGAATTATTTTCTATTATTTCTCTAGAGCCGCAATGATAGAGAGGACTATTTCTTTAATAGAACTACAGCAACAATAAAAATGTATTGAACACATGCTATGCCCCAAGCATTATTTAGGGTATTACATCCCTTATCTCATTTAATCTTATTTTACACTAGAGCATACCAAGGCATAGATGATTTGAGTAGTGGACCCATGATGGTTCAGGTGGGGAGGAGTGTTGCTGGATAGTAGACCCTGTCCAGTGCAGATGTGAATCCAATTTTCCTAACCACTATGCTAAAATACTCCAAATAACACCACAGACTCTTTAAATTCTTAGCTTCTTGAACAGCAATCTAGCACTTAGGGAATACTCAATTCTACATTTATTTTGTACATTATTAAGTGAAATTGTCATTATGAACAAGTCATTAAATATAATTGTATAAAAAAGAACTGCTTGACTATACTAAGCAAATTCACAATGAGCTCTTCATTTATCTCTCAACCTGTTTCTTTGGCTTTTTTGGTTTTTTTTTTTAATGTTTATTGAGGTATAATTGAGTATAATAAACTGAACACACTAAATAGCATCATGTGTTAAGTTTTTACGTATGTCTGTACCAGTAACACTGACCACAATCAAGAAGTAAACATAGTCATCACCTGGAAAATCTACCTGGCCCACATTATAATTTATTCATCTCCCCTCCCATTCTCGACCAGTGAACTACTCTCATCACTGTATATTAGTTGGTACATTTGAAACTTAATATAAACTTTATACTATAAAATATATTTTGGCTTGGGTCTTTTATTCAGCTTAATAATTTATAGATGCACCTATGTTACAGGATATTATTTTTTAAATTATTTAATATCTAATATATTCTTATATTTATTTCTTTTTATTGCAAATGTCTTTTTGCAGAGCAGAAATTTCAGGGTTTTTTTTCAATACAGGAGATGGAGTAGTATTGAAAGGAGGAGTGCTCTACCACTAAGCTATATCCACAGTCATATATATAATTTATTTTGAAACAGCTTCTTGCTATGTTGCCAATAACAGCCTTAAACTGGAAATTCTCCTTTCTTAGCCTCCCATGTAGCTGGGATTATAGGTGTGCACAGCAATTTCTATTTTTTTATTAGGTATGTTGGCACTGTATGTAAAAATTGATTGCTAAATTATAGGTCATGTAATCTTCTACAAGTTTTATAGTTGTGACTATGACCTATTTTGAGTTCATTTTAATGAAAAGTGCAGTTTGTTTCATTATATTTGTTTATTTATTTATATGTGGGCATCTCTAGTTGTTCCAACACCATTTGTTGAAAATACTAACCTTTCACAATTGAATTGTCATTGTTCTTTGGTAAAAGATCAGCTGACATTAATTGTATAAGTCTATTTATGGACTCTTCTGTATCACTGATTAGTCTATTCTTTTGCCAATACTGAACTTTCTGGTAAATCTTAAAGCATGTCAGCCATCTGAAATTTCTTTTCTTTTGTATTATTTTGACTATTCCAGATCTTTAACCTTTCTATATAAACTTAAGCATCCATTTGTTAATATCTACAAAATTGTCCGTATTTTGATTGAGATTGATTTGAATCTATAAAATAAATTGAAGACAGATATCTTACTACAGAGTCTTCCTTTTCAATGTAGAATCTCTCCATTTAGAAGTTTGATTCCTTTTTTATGTAAAATTTTTTATTTATATATGACAGCAGAATGCATTACACTTCTTATTACATATATAAAACACAATTTCTCATATCCCTGGTTGTATACATAGTATACTCACAAGAATTCGTGTCTTTATACATGTACTTTCGATAGTAATGATCATTACATTCCACCATCATTAATAACCTCATGCCCCCTCCCTTCCTCTCCAACCCCTCTGCCCTATCTAGAGTTAGTCTATTCCTCCCATGCTCCCACTCTCTGTCCCACTATGAATCAGCCTCCTTATATCAAAGAAAACTTTCAGCATTTGATTTTTTGGGATTGGGTAAATTCACTTAACATTATCTTCTCTAACTCCATCCATTTACCTGCAAATGCCATGATTTTATTCCCTTTTATTGCTGAGTAATATTCCATTGTGTATATATACCTCAATTTTTTAAATCCATTCATCTATTGAAGGGCATCTAGGTTGGATCCACTGTTTAGCTATTGTGAATTGTGCTGCTATAAACATCAATGTGGCTTTGTCTCTGTAGTATGCTATTTTTAAGTCCTTTGGGTATAGACCAAGGAGGGAGACAGCTGGGTCAAATTGTGGTTCCATTCCCAATTTTCCAAGGAATCTCCATACTGCTTTCCATATTGGCTGCACCAATTTGTAGTCCCACTAGCAGTGTATGAGTGTACCTTTTCCCCTACATCCTCACCAACAGTTATTGTTGTGTGTATGCATAATAGCTGCCATTCTGACTGGAGTGAGATGAAATCTTAGAGTGGTTTTGATTTGCATTTCTTTAATTGCTAGTGACGATGAGCATTTTTTCATGTATTTGTTGATTGATTGTACATCATCTTCTGAGAAGTCTCTCTTCAGGTCCTTGGCCCATTTATTGATTGGATTATTTGTTTTTTGTTGTTTAGCTTTATGAGTTTGTTTTACACCCTAGTGATTAGTGCTCTGATGTGTGAGGGGCAAAGATTTGCTCCCAAGTTATAGTTTCTCTATTCACCTCAGATTGTTTCTTTTGCTAAGAAGCTTGTTCCTTTGAGTCCATCCCATTTATTGATTCTTGATTTTAATTCTTGTGCCACAGGAGTCTTATTAAGGAAGTTGGGACCTAATCCCACATAATGGAGATTAGGGCCTACTTTTTCTTTTTATTAGACGTGGGGTCTCTGGTTGTATTCCTAAGTCTTTGATCCATTTTGAGTTGAGTTTTTTGCTTGGTGAGAGATAGGGGTTTAATTTCTTTCCTTCCTTTCATATGGATTTCTAGTTTTCCCAGCACCATTTGTTGATGAGGCTATCTTTTCTCCAATGCATGTTGTTGGCACCTTTGTCTAATATAAAATAATTGTAGTTTTGTGGGTTAGTCTCTGTGTCCCTCTATTCTGTACCATTGGTCTACCAGTCTGTTTTGGTGCCAATAGCGTGCTATTTTTGTTACTATTACTCTGTACTATAGTTTAAAATCTGGTATAGTTATGTCACCTGCTTTACTCTTCCTGCTAAGGACTGCTTTAACTATTCTGTCTCTTATTTTTCCAGATAAATTTCATGATTGCTTTTTCTGTTTTTATGAGGAATGTCATTGGACTTTTGATTGGAATTGCATTAAATCTGTATAGTGCTTTTGGAAGTATGGTCACTTTGAAAATATTAATTCTGCCTCTCCAAGAGCAAGATAGATCTTTCTATCTTCTAAGGTCTTCTTTTTTTTTTTTCGTTGTTCAAAACATTACAAAGCTCTTGACATATCATATTTCATACATTAGATTCAAGTGGGTTATGAACTCCCATTTTTACCCCAAATACAGACTGCAGAATCACATCGGTTACACATCAACATTTTTACATAATGCCATATTAGTAACTGTTGTATTCTGCTACCTTTCCTATCCTCTACTATCCCCCCTCCCTCTTCTTTTATTTCTTTCTTTAGTGTTCTATAGTTTTTGTTGTAGACAACTTTCACATCTTTTTTTTTTTTTTTTGAGGCTATTGAGAATGGGATAGTTTTCCTCATTTCCCTTTCTGAGGATTTGTCACTGATATATAGAAATGCCTTTGATTTATGGGTGTTGATTTTATATCCTGCTACTTTGCTGAATTCATTTACTAGTTCTAGGAGTTTTCTGGTGGAACTTTAAGGGTCTTTCAGGTATAGAATCATATCAGCAAATAGTGCCAATTTAAGTTGTTCTTTTCTTATGTATATCCCTTCAATTTCTTTTGTCTGGCCAGAGTTTCAAGAACTATGTTAAATAGAAGTGGTGAAAGAGGGCATCCCTGTCTTGTTCCAGATTTTAGAGAGAATGCCTTGAATTTTTCTCCATTTAGGATACTGTTGGCCTGGGGCTTAGCATAGATAGCTTTTATCATGTTGAGATACGTTCCTGTTATCTGTAGTTTTTCTAGTGTTTTGAACATAAAGCGGTGCTTTTGTATTTTGTCAAATGCTTTTTCTGCATTTATTGAGATCATAATGATTCTTATCTTTGAGTCTATTGATGTGATGAATTACTTGATCATGGTGCATGATCTTTTTGATATGTTTTTGTATTTGATTTTCCAGAATTTTGAGAACTTTTGCATCTATGTTGATTAGAGATATTAGTCTAAAGTTTTCTTATTTTGATGTGTCTTTGCCTGGTTTTGGAATAAGAATGATATTGGCCTCATAGAATGAGTTTGGAAGTGCTGCCTCTTTTTCTATTTCATGAAATAAATTGCAGAGTATTGGTATTAGTTCTTCTTTTAAAGGTCTTGTAGAACTCGGCTGTGTATCCATCCAGTCCTGGGCTTTTCTTGGTTGATAGACTTTTGATGGTATCGGCTATTTTGTCATTTAAAATTGATTTGTTTAAATTCGGTATATCATCCTGATTCAATTTGGACAAATTATGACTCTAGAAATTTGTGGATGCCTTTGATATTTTCTATTTTATTGGAGTACAAGTTTTCAAAATAATTTCTAATTATCTTCTGTATTTCTGTAGTGTCTGTTGTGATATTTCCTTTTCATAATGTATGTTAGTGATTTTTCTCTTTCCTTCTCTTTATTAGCATGATTAAGGGTCTGTCAATTTTACTTATTTTTTCAAAGAACTGACTTTTTGTCCTCTCAATTTTTTCAGCTCTGATTTTAATTATTTCCTGTCTTCTGCTGCTTTTGGTGTTAATTTGTTCTTCTTTTTCTAGGGCTTTGAAATGTAGTGTTAAGTCATTTATTTGGTGACTTTTTCTTCTTTTAAGGAATGAACTACATCCATTGAATTTTTCTCTGAGAAATGCTTTCATAGTGTCCCAGAGATTTTGGTATGTTGTATTTGTGTTCTCATTTACCTCTAAAAACTTTTTATTCTCCTCCTTGATGTCTTCTGTAATCCATTTTTCATTCAGTAGTATATTACTTCGTCTCCAGGTGTTGGAGTGGACTTTATTTCTTATTTTATCATTGCTTTATAATTTCATTTCGATCTGATAGAATGCAGGGTGATATCTCTACTTTTTTATATTTGCTAAGAGTTGCTTAGTGTCATAGTTATGGTCTGTTTTAGAGAATGATCCATGTGCTGCTGAGAAGAAAGTGTATTCATTCGCTTGTTGAATGATGAAATATTTTATATATGTCAGTTAAGTCTAAGTTATTGATTGTAGTATTGAGTTCTATAGTTTCTTTGTTTAGCCTTTGTTTGGAAGATCTATCTTGTGATGAAAGAGGTGTGTTAAAGTCACCCAAAATTATTGTCTTATGGTCTGTTTGTCTCTTAAACTTCAGAAGAGTTTGTTGAACATAGCTGCTTCGTTGTTTAGGACATATATATTTATAATTGTTAAGTATTGTTGGTGTATGGTTCTCTTGAGTAGTATGTAGTGTCCTTCTTTATCCTTTTTGATTGACTTTAGTTTGATGTCTACTTTATTTGATATGAGAATGAAAACCCCTGCTTGCTTCTGCAGTCCATGTGATTGATATGATTTTCCCCAACCCTTAACCTTCTGTCTGAATGTCTTTTCCTATAAGATGAGTCTCTTAGAGGCAGCATATTGTTGGGTATTTTCTTTTAATCCAATCTGACAGTCTGTGTCTTTTGATTGGTGAGTTTAGGCCATTAATATTCAAGGTTATTATTGAGATATAATTTGTATTCCCAGATATTTTTGTTTATTTTTGGTATTTAAGGTAACTTGGTTTCTCCTCTGAATAGATTTTCCTTTAGTGTATTCCCTCCCTCTGCTGATTTTCATCATTGTTTTTCATTTCCTTTTCATGGAATATTTTGCTGATGGTGTTCTGTAGTGCAGGCTTTCTAGTTGTAAATTCTTTTAACTTTTGCTTACAGGGAAGGTTTTTATTTCATCCTCAAATTTAAAGCTTAGTTTTGCTGGATATAAGATTCTTGGTTGGCATCCATTTTTATTCAGAGCTTGGTATATGTTGTTCTAGGATCTCCTGGCTTTGAGGGTATGGGTTGAAAAATCTGCTGAGATACAACTAGGTCTCCCCCTATATGTGATCTGATTCCTCTCTCTTTTGGCCTTTAATATTCTATCCTTATTCTGTATGCTAGGCATTTTCATTATAATGTGCTCTGGTGTGGATCTGTTGTAATTTTGGACATTTAGTGTCCTGTAAGCCTCTTGAATTTGGTTTTCCAATTCGTTCTTCATGCTTGGGAAATTTTCTGCTATTATCTCATTGAAGAGAATGTGCATTCCTTTGGTTTGAAACTCTGTGCCTTCCCCTATCCCAATAACTCTTAGATTTGGTCTTTTGATGCTGTCCCATAATTCCTGGATGTTCTGTTCATGGTCTCTAACTATCTTCACTGTGTGATCAACTTTATTTTCCAGATTGTACACGTTGTCTTCATTTCTTCTAAGTGATCTAGTCTGTTGGTTATGCTTTCTATTGAGTTGTTTATTTGATTTATTGTATCCTTCATTTCAAGGATTTCTGACTGGTTTTTGTTCAGGCTCGCTATTTCTCTCTTGAAGTAATCTTTTCCTATCTGTATTTGCTCTTATCTCATTGTTGGAGTCATCAATTTTTGCTTGTATTTGCTCATTTAGGTCATTCTTTAATTCACAGATCATTTTAATTATGAACCTTCTGAACTCCTCCTCTGACATTTCATCAACTTCACTGTCTATAGGTTCTGTTTTTATAGTGTCCTGGTTTGTTTGGGACACTTTCTTCCCTTGATTTTTCATGTTGTCTATGTGTCTTCCTTTCTTGCAATGTGCATCTGAGATATTACAGATTCTTCTCTATATTATGTTAGTACCTGTGGAGATTGTCTGTACCTCACCTTAATGTTGGGCTTCCAGACCCTGCTGGTGTCTCTCGTTGGATGCTACTGCATCCTGTGTCTGGGACCTGAGTAAGTTGGAGTGGGTGGTCTGGGCCCCTGAGTTTGACCTCCCACGGTAGTCTGCTTGTAGGACTGGGTGGTCCTGTGCCAAAGGCTAGGCTCTAGCAGTGTCTGCCCCACCAGGGGAGGGGTGAACTGGCCCTACTGAAATCCTGGATCTTTGTGAGCCATCTGGGCTGGTTCTCCACTGTGGGGTAGTGCACTGATCAGAAGGGGTGCTCTTGCACCAGAGGCAAGGCTCTGGGGAGTGTCTGCCCCACTGGGAAAAGGGTGGACCTGGCCTACTATGCACTTGAGTCCTGCAAAGGCTGGTGTGGGTAGATCTGGGCCACAGGAGTTTGACAAAAGAAATCAAAGTTTTACAGTTTTGTTAGCTAGATTTTATATGTATTTTCGTAGACATACTTTTTCTGTTACTTCATTTTGTCTTGAAGTAGAACTCAAGAGATTTGTCCCTAATATGGAAATTTATAGCTGTTTTTTCCCCACAATTTTTATTGGTGCATTATAGTTGTACATATTGATGGAAGTTGTTGTTACATATTTGTAAAAGCATACAGTACAAAATTACAGTTTGGCCAATATCACTCCCAGCACCTCCCCCCTTGTGCCCTTTCCTCCACTGATCTCCTTGTTTTGGACATTTATCTGCATTTTATTTTCCCTTTTCCTCAATAGCTTCCAGATGAGAGAAAACATATGAACCTTAACCTACTTAGTTTGACTTATTTTGCTTAACATGATGGTCTCTAGTTCCATCCATTCTCCTAAAAATGCCATAATTTCATTTTTCTTTACATCTGAATAAAACTCCATTGTGTATAAATAGTACATTTTCTGTATCCATTCATGGAGAACTAGCCTAGGTCACAGTTTGGCTATTGTGAATTGTGCTCCTATAAATATGGGTGTTCAGGTATCACTGTGTTGATGACTTTCATTCTTCAGGATAAATACTGAGAAGTGTATATAGCTGAGTCATATGGTGGTTCCATGCCTAGCCTTTTGAGGAGCCTCCAACTGCTGATTCCCATAATGGTTGTACTAATTTATAGTTGTTTTTGAAGAACTAAAGGAGTTTTAATTCTGAATCCAGGTAAATTCTAAATGGAATAATTGCAATTTTGTTGCTGTAATTATTGATTCGTTCCCTAACTTATTTGGTCTTTTAATAAACATGTGAATTCATCCTATAAACTAGGCCCTTCACTAGACTTTTTTTTTTTCATTTACATTAATCACAAATACATTCCAGCTTTAAAATAATATATTTGGGTTGCTGATTTTGGTGCCCATCTAATTAAATTTTCTTTAACTTGCCCTTAGGTGAATTACTCAGTAATTTATTCCTGAAGGGTCTCTTTCTGTGTCATATGCTAAATAATATACTTAAAGTTTAAGTGAATAATTTAAGTTATTGTCAGTATCTAAACTAGGGATTTTTTTTATTGACATGAGCATTTATATTTTAATTAGAGGAATTCTAAGAATCAGAACAATTTCCAGGCTACAGAAATTATTTATTGATAATAAAGTCTATCAAGAAAGTTAATTGGGGAGAGTGATTTGAGGGAGGGGTGATGTTATTCTAGTGCAAGTTTTGGTCAGTCTTTCCTAGAAATGATAGATTCTTGAATGCCTTACGGTTACTAGGACTTATTCATAGTATAATCTTTGAACTCTGGTTTCTAGGAATAAATATAAAAACAATATAGAATAAAGCTAGGATCTTTAAAGCACCACTAACTCAGGAAATTTTATTAGCGTATAGCATCTCATGCTGTGTAAGTTCACCCAGAGATATTTTTGAAGTTAGTTACTAAGTTTTAAAAACTTGCTCAATATTCTTGCATCACCTTAGGCGAGTGGAGAGGTCCCTAATGCAATATTTATGATACTCAGAAGTTTCAATCTAATGCTTTACAGAATAAAAAACACCTATGCTTTACATATCACCATGGCTGGTTTTATTAGGGGAATTTGAGATATCTAGAATAATCTAATTACTTAATAGACAAAGGGAATAAGAGAAAACCACAACTCAAACTGAAATAAAACAAAAGAAACTAAATGTATATTTATTTTACAGAGATGCTTAAAGAAGTTGAGGGATAAACCAGATATTTTTGTGTCAGCACTTATATTTGATTTTATTTATCAAAAGACCTGTAAGAGATTTTATATATATATATATATATCAATATATCAATATAGTTACCATTGTTGGTTCTCCTTAGTTTGTAGAATAGTGAACTCTTTGTCATTGCAATTTTATTGTTTTAATTATAGAAAACAAATTTTTGATAAAATCAACTCTATGCCAGGTAGTATTTGAGATATTCTAGGTATACTAATTAGAAACAATCCTATGAGAATACCACTATTATTAGTCCAATTTAAAATTGGGAAAACAAAGACAAATAGAAGCTATTGTATTTTTCAATTAACAGAGCAAGATTCCAATTTAGGCAGTGGGGCTGTAGTCTGTTTTTCGAATGATTTTCCATTTCTACTTGCTAGAAGAGAAGCTTAATGATAACCATCCCAAGTGAATTGTAACGACCACCAACTTACCGTGGAGATTTCACTTCTGAGACATCAATACCTATTCAGATATTTACAACTAAATCTTTTGCTTTAGAATTCTTGAGGGGGTGCTTTAAGCATTTAGCTAGGTAAGGTTAGGGTAACAGAAGTTCACAAAGGTCTTAGTAATCTACAGAGAAGCCCTTGACCTATTCAGATTCCTGCATTTTCCTGTTTAAGCTTTTCTATAGACCCTTGAAATACTCTATTTTTTTAAAATGTCATTTAGATGATGCCTAAGTCAGATAGTTAAACTTGAAATACATACAGTGACATACACACAATGGATACCTCCAAAGGAGCTTGGTAAATTGCATTTGATTCCGTCAGAGTCAGGGAGATTAATATAACAATCAAAGGCTTGAGTATATTCAGAAAATATGAAAAACTTATCAAATTTTAAAAATTACTTAATTCACTTACATGGCAGAGATTATTCATTTTATTCTGTGGGCACACTTAGAGAATACATGAAATGAAGAAAACTAGACACAATTTTGGGAATTCAACTGTGCCATTTTGAAGGTGTCTAACTCAATTAAGTTTCTTACTGTGGTAACCCATGTACCCGAGATTAATTTTAAGTACATTTAAGAAAACTATACCCTACTTAATCTAGGAAAAATTCAGAAGAATCAGCTGCAGTGTCTCAGAAAGGTGGCAGCACACTTAGAAACCTACATACTGGTCAGGCAACTGTTTTGACAGCTTCATTAAACATTTCATTCTGTATCACTGACATGCAACTGATTTCCTCTGAGATTGCAGAAAACCATTAGGCTTTTATCAAAAGGAACTTGATCTGCCCAGTTCTCCACATGCCGTTTCTGCAATGCCACTTACACTGGAATTAGAATCAACTTGAAGAAACATTTTTGCTGGTGACAGTAACTCATTTATGGTCAAAGAAGTAGAAAATAATGCTGATATTTTTAATAGCTCATGAAATTAAATTAAGAATAAATCTTTGTATAAATTGTCACAATATAGTTATATAACATTAGAGGCACATGATCTACTTGGTATCCTTTTGCCTGGGTACATTTGAGGCTCTGCCATGCACCACTACCTGTATCAAAACCTGCTGTCATTTCTAGAGGGAGACTAGCTGCCATTGAGCTCACTAGCACATGACACTCCTGGAGACCAAGTGTGGCTAGCCACTAGGATGCACTGGAGTTAGTTGTCTAATGTAACTTTTCTGTGCTACACTGTGTACTGTATAAAAGAAAAACGCCTCCCTCCTTTTTGGTGGTACACTGTTAAATAGGTATCTGCTAGTGTGATTTCACATTCCCAAATCACCCAGAATTATTAAAAGGACATTTTTCATTCTTACAATGCTACCTGTGGGAACTAGAAGAAGCTTTGTTTCATGAGTCCTAATACATTATGGTTCTTCATTTTAGTGTTCAATGAGCAAAGTTTAGATTGTGTACTTTCTATAGTCACTGTCTTTGATGCTACTCTCTGTGATGACTGATGCTGACAAATATGATTTGCAATTCACAGTGACAGTTATTCATTGTTTCTTTCCAAATGATGTGGCTTTAAGTGTGCAACTTCAGGATGTTGCAAATGTCAATGTTAACTGATGTTCTTTGACTTTGCCTGTGCATGGACTCCTGTACATTATCTAGAGATATTATCAGTTTACTTAGTCACAATATTCTCATTGTTGATATGTTTTCTAATAGTTCAAAAAAAGAAAATCAGAATGATCACAGCAGCATGACCAGACACTGCTGAAAAAGAAGGTTAAATGACTCTCTCTCTCTAATCCAGTTTTCTATGTTCTCCCATCTGTCATGAAAATAACAAACATCAAAAGCACTATATTCATGATTGGGCAATGTGCAGCAGGCAAAGGAAAGTACATATGGAGACAGGAAAATGCATCCAAATTAACCAAAAGTTGTTGTCCTAAAAGGCACTGATGCTCTGTTGAAGATAGTGACTGCTGAATTAGTCTGGGAATACCACACTCAGAAACTTGCCTGACCACACTGTTCCCTTCACTAATATATAAAAAATATTATATAACATATTATCATTTTCTTTGTTGATAACTTGCAACTACAGAGACATCTGCATTCCTATATTTACTGTGGTACTATTTTAAAAAGTCAACTTATGGAATCCACCTGGATGTCCATCAACAAATGAAGTTAAAGAAAATGTGCTGTATGTACAAAATGGAATGTTACTCAGCCATAAAAAGAATGAAATTCTGTCATTGTCTACAATATAGATGGAACTGGAGGACATTAGGTTAAGTGAAAAAGTCTGGCACAGAAAGAAAAATACTTCATGTTCTGACTTGCATGTGGAAGCTAAAATTGATCTTGAAGTAGGATAGAATATTGGTTACCAGATCCTGGATAGGGTATGGAGGAGAGAGGAGGGCTAATGGGTACCAGGTTAAGATAGGAGGAATAACTAATGGTCCATATTACATTAGGATAACTATGGTTGCAACAATTGTTTATTTTATGAAACCTAGTAGAGAGGATTCTGAATATCTCATTGTAAAAAAAGAAACATTTGAAATTTTTGAAATGACAGACATACTAAATACCTCAATCTGATCATTATATTACTATATTGAGATGTCACATTATAGTCCATGGATATGCATAATTGTCATTAAAATTTAAATACATCATATATTTTTTAGTTGCAACTAAAATATATATTATGTGTGTGTATGTGTGTATATATATATATATATATATATATATATATATATATATATACACACACACACACACAATAATTTTAAAAAATATCAAACCCCNTATGTGTGTATATATATATATATATATATATATATATATATATATACACACACACACACACAATGTGTTAGATCCTTACAGTACAAAGCTAATTTGATCAGAACTTCCTAAATAGTTTACTTTTAAAATTGTGAATATTTTACTGTTTTATTCTGTCTATGTATGCTGAATTGAACACATATTTTTTTTCTCTTAATGGAGGCATTAATCCCATTCACTTTTTATTTTTAAGGCTAATAGTTTTGGTTTCAACTGCATTTTATAATGATTTGCGTTTTATTACACTTCCTATTTACCTGTAGGATATGCATTCTCTGCCCTTTTATTATTAAAAATCAGATATTTAAGGTTGTTTGGTGTCTTTACATATACTCTATTTTAATGACTTTACTTCCTGTTCTGTTATTATTTATCTATCTTGTGTGGCGGGGGATACTTTACTACATACCTATCACCTATCTAACAATTACCTTTTTATGTTTTCTTCTCTCTTATCCAATTATAAGTTATATTGTTTCTGTTATTAAAACATGTAGTAGTTATATCATCACCATTATGGCCATATAAAAATATTTAACTTCTTATTATCTATCCTTTTTTGAAATTGTTCTATTTATCATTTGGTTGGATAAAGCTCACAGTGGCTTTTCAGATCTTCAAATGCTTGTTGCTGTTTGGTGTATAGATTTACAATTTATTTCATTTGAATTTCTTTTTGAGCGGGTTTAAGTTGCAACTCATCTACACTGTATACAGATATTTTACTAATTTTATGCAGGAGCTCTCTATGATCTTTACTTTTCTCCTGTTCATTTTTAGTGATATCCAGGTATTTTATGTGAGTCTTTCTTTAATTGCAGCACTTTATGTCAAGCAAAGAACTGGTAACTTGGCACAGTCTTTTTGTTTAAGAACTTGGATTTTGCATCTCTATGGTCTCACTTTTTGTTGTTTCCCTTTCACCTCATAATTGCAAAAAGTGCTTCCTTCTCCATCTTGACCACTTTTCTCCTCAGAGGTTATATATGTGGAATATTTAGAAGACCTTTTAAAAAAAATACCTGCTGTTTTGTTTTAAAAAAATCAGATTATCCTATTAAATAGTTAGAATCCATTTCATGCATCCATTTAAAAGAAGCAATCTCTAAACCCTGTACCTGTGTCTTTTCATAGTGTTGCCCCCTTTAAGAGCATGCTCTTGGAAGTCTCCTCTCTGCAGTGTTTGTATTATCTGCTTTTGCCTGCCCCTCCCCCACGCCTCTTCAAATTTAGTGTGGATTTCATCTTTCCAGTGGTTGCTTCAACTCACCCTCAAGCTGCTTAGCTAACATCCCCCTTTATAATTCTTTCAGGTTTTATTTCTGCTTTTGCTTCCACAGAGCTTTTAGATACTGTATTCCATCCTATTTGTCTGTTACTGATAATCCTTATGTTTTTTTCTACCTAAAACAGTGAATAAAATTTCTGTAATGTCATGGGTGTGGTTCTGCATAGATGTTTCATAACCGTGCAGGGCAGCTACTGTGAGAAAAAGTTCAGGGAGTTGTTCTGTTTTTCCTACATGATATCCATTGTCTGTAGGCACTTTGAAGTTTCTCACTAAAACTTTAGTAAACATCTATGCATGGGCTTTCAGCCAGGTCAATTTTGTTTTCTTGTCTCTTCAACCAAAGGTAGTGTTAAAGGTATGAACATGAAGGCCATTTTCTTAATCTGGTTTTAGAAACTCCTGTTTTACTTTTTTTTATTGGTTGTTCAAAACATTACAAAGCTCTTGACATATCATATTTCATACATTAGATTCAAGTGGGTTATGAACTCCCATTTTTACCCCAAATACAGATTGCAGAATCACATCAGTTACACATCCATGTTTTTACATAATGCCATGTTAGTAAATGTTGTATTCTTCTACCTTTCCTATCCTCTACTATCCCCCCTTCCCTCCCCTCACCTCCCATCTTCTCTTTCTACCCCATCTGCTGTAATTTAATTCTCTCCCTTGTTTTTTTTCCCTTTCCCCTCACAACCTCTTATATGTAATTTTGTATAACAATGAGGGTCTCCTTCCATTTCCATGCAATTTCCCTTCTCTCTCCCTTTCCCTCCCATCTCTCATCTCTGTTTAATGTTAATCTTTTCCTCCTGCTCTTCTTCCCTGCTCT
>NW_025999905.1:273830-276578 GCF_001458135.2 Marmota marmota marmota | reverse complement strand
TTTGCTCTTCCTTTTCTAGGGTTTTGAGATGAAGTATGAGTTCATTTATTTGTTGTTTTTTTCTTTTTTTGAGGAATGAACTCCAGGCAATGAATTTCCCTCTTAAAATGGCTTTCATTGTGTCCCATAGTTTCTGATATGTTGTGTCTGTATTTTCATTTATCTCTAAGAATTTTCTGATTTCCTCCTTTATGTCTTCTGTAGCCCATTGATCATTCAGTAACATATTGTTCATTTTCCAGGTGATGCAGGATTTTTCTTTCCTTCTTATATCATTGATTTCCAGTTTCATTCCGTTATGATCAAATAAGATGCATGGTATTATCTCCACACCTTTATATTTACTAAGAGTTGCCCTATGGCATAATATATGGTCTATCTTTGAGAAGGATCCACGTGCTGTTGAGAAGAACGTGTATCCACTTGATGATGGTTGATATATTCTATATATGTCAGTTAAGTCTAGGTTATTGATTGTGCTATTGAGTTCTATAGTTTCTTTATTCAGCTTTTGTCTGGAGGATCTGTCCAATGGAGAGAGCGGTGTATTGAAGTCACCCATAATTATTGTGTTGTGGTCTATTTGAACTTGAGGAGAGTTTGTTTTATGAATGTTGCAGCACCATTGTTTGGTGCATACATATTGATAATTGTTATGTCTTGTTGGTGGATAGTTCCTTTTGACAGTATATAGTGTCCTTCTTTATCCCTTTAGATTAACTTAGGTTTGAAGTTGATTTTATTTGATATGAGTATGGCCACTCCTGCTTGCTTCCGAGGACCATGTGAGTGGTATGAGTTTTCCCAACCTTTCACCTTCATCCTCTGTATGTCTTTTCCTATCATATGAGTCTCCTGAAGGCAGCATATTGTTGGATTTGTTTTTTTAATCCAGGTTACTAGCCTATGTCTCTTGATTGGTGAATGTAAGCCATTAACGTTTAGGGTTACTATTGATATATGGTTTGTACTTCCAGTCAAGCTCATTTATTTATTTTAATATGGCTAGTTTTTCCTCTTTATTTTCCCCCCTTTACCGAGTTACCTCCCACTGTTAGTTTGGGGTGCTGTTTTTCAATTCCTCTTCTTGTAGTGTTTTGCTCAAAATGCCTTGCAGTGCTGGTTTTCTGGCTGCAAATTCTTTTAACTTTTGTTTGAAATTAAAATATTTCAGGATATTGTCAAATCTGAAGCTTAATTTTTCTGGATACAGTATTTTTGGTTGGAATCCATTATTTTTCAGCATTTGAAATACATTGTTCCAGGATCTTCTTGCTTTCAACATCTGTGATGAAAAATCAGCCATTAACCTAATTGGTTTACCCCTGAATGTATTCTGCTTCCTTTCTCTCGAAGCTTTTAATATTCTCTCCTTGTTCTGTATGTTGGATATCTTCATAATTATGTGTCTTGGAGTTGGTCTATTACGGTTTTGTATGTTTGGGGTCCTATAGGCTTCCAGGATTTGGCAATCCATTCCATATTTCATATCTGGGAAGTTTTCTAAGATTATTTCATTCAATAGATTGTTCATTCCTTTGGTTTGAACCTCTACACCTTCTTCTATCCCAATAACTCTCAAGTTTGTTTTTTTAATGACATCCCATATCTCTTGGATGGATTGCTCCTGATTTGTTAGCATCCTTTCTGTGTTGACTATATTCTTTTCAAGTTGATAAACGTTGTCTTCATTATCTGATGTTCTGTCTTCTATTTGACCTACTCTATTTGTAATATTCTCATTTGAGTTTTTAATTTGGTTTATGGTTTCCTGCATTTCTAGGATTACTGTTAGAGATTAAAAAAAAAATCAATCTCCTGGTAGAGTTCATTCTTTGCCATTTGAATTTACTTATGTAATTCGTTTTCAAAGTATTCTTTCATTGTTTTGACTTGCTGTCTAATGTCTTCTCTAAGATTCCATTCCATCTGAGTTAGGTATGCCTTGAGTTCTTTCTCTGTCCATTTTTCTGATGCCTCTAGGTTCTCCTGTAAATTTAAGTTGTCCTGCATTGTTTGTAAATCTTTGTTGCCTTGTTTTTTCATGGTGCTCACGTTACTTTCCAACTCTATTTGACTGCTGTGTTTCTGTTTTCTCCTTTACATTTGTTTTGGTTTTTATGGTTCCAATATCTCTCCTTTGTGTTGGTAGACAATGTTGAGAGATGTTGGATTTAATTGTGATTTAAGGTAAATTCATTAGTTTCATTAAAGGACTACAGATTTTGATGGCATATATAGAATTGAGGTTTGAACTTATGATTTTATGTTAAGGTCGGGCGATTTGATGCTATGGAGGTTAGTATATGTTAGCTTCTTTGGGGGGTTGCTCAAATGCAGGCAGATATTAACAAGAGAATAGACAGTAGTACTTGGTGGTAGTTATGGGCTTAGGCGGACTATAGACAGACTTGTAGTATTCATCTATTTGCATTTAGTAAATTATACATAATCTGGGTGGTCATGCTTAAGAGGAAAGATGGGAAAAAGGTAAGGAAGCAAACCAAAAAAGAGAGAGGGAGAGAAGAAAGAAAGAGAAAAGAATATAAAAGAAAAAGAAATGATAAAAAAAAATAAAATGCATTAAAATAAAAATTATAATTACAAAAAATTTAAAAAGTTAAAAAAAAAAGACATTGTTAGGCTTCTATTTTCTTCACTTCCAGTAGGTGGTGCTGTGCCTTCCGGGACAAGATTTTGCCCTCCTGCTGCAGGAAACTATCCATGTGAGGCCGCTCCCCCCCCCCC
>NW_025999905.1:214343-273805 GCF_001458135.2 Marmota marmota marmota | reverse complement strand
CCCCCCCCCCCCCCTATCTCTCCAAACCTGATAGCTTAGGTTTATTCCTGGTCTCTAGTCGCCTCACTTTTCCTGCCAGACAGGCCTTCCCCAGTGTGATACCTCTCCGCAGTTCAAGCTACACTCTGGGCCTGTAGTTTCCTGGATGTGGAGCGAGGCTATTGGGAACGGGCCCCTTATTGTTTTGATTCCCTCCGATAGCCACTCCTCCGAGAGCTAGTGAGACAGGTTTCCTTTTCGCTGCTGGGGGGAGTTGGAGGTCAGGTGCCTTCACCTTTCCCCACGCCTCTAATCAGGCTCACTCTGATAATCACGTCCCCGGAAAGCGCGGGAGAGATTTTATGGGATTTCCCTGCTGTATGGGAGAAGGGCTAAATGTCACACACCTGTTCTATCACTGAACTTGCTGCAATCTGTTGGAAACTGGCGATGGTGACGTCAGCTCTCCAAGAAGGTGGCCGCTGGCTTCCTTGGTGGGTTGTCTGTTGTGGAGGACAGATCTGGATTGTTTCTCTCCCTGTCTCAAACCCAGAACTCAGCCTGGAGCACAGTGAGGGCACAGTTGGCAGGACCCCACAGAATCCGCAGCGCCGTTTCTCAGTGCGCAGTCTCTGGCTGCTGGGCAGGCCGCCGATCAATCAGCCTGAATCTCCGGGCACACGGTTCACTCGTGATTGAGCCCCAGTATTGATCCTCGGGTGATGAAAATCCTTCCTCTAGGTTTTGGTGCACCCCAATTTTGCTGGAAATTCCTAACAAGATAGCGTTTGGCCATTCTAACTCATTATTCACCTGCGCAGTGACATGGTACACGGGGTGATGCACTCTATTCGCCGCCATCTTCCATGCTCTCCTGATTGACTTTTTGCAAGTGAGAAATTTTTCTACTTCTTTTGTAGCCCAAAGCTTTTTAAAGTTTTACCTCTTTTGCTTCTTCTGTTCCTTTTTTTCATTTATACTGGCTGAATGACCCATTCTCTGTTTTGTCAACATTTCCCCCCTATACATTGGGTTTAGCCAGTATTTTCATATTAATGCTGATTTTAAAACCACTTTTGGTTGATTTACTAACTCACTAGGGACATGGTTCACCTTCCATGTCATAGCAGCAAACCGTTTTGCTACAAGTTTGGCAAGTGCATGATACAAATCACATTTTTTTCTTCCCTGTAAACCATGGTTTACCAAATTATTGCCTCTAGGGCAAATCTGGCATTTGATCTGCTTTTGTAAATAGTTGAACACACTCTCTAACACTTTTAGTCCTTTATGCATTATCTATGGTAGAGTATAGGAAAACTGAGTAGTCACAACACAGATCTTGAAGTCTTCAAACCTAAAATATTTATAAGCTGATCTTTGAACAAAAAAAAATTACTAATCACTATCATAAGTCATTGCCACATCTTTTTTTTTTTTTTGTATAGAAGAACACAACCTCAAAGTATAAATTTCAGGATTATCTGAAGTGAACAAAACATTCTGTTATAACTGGTAAATCCCGAAATTTTGGATGCTTGATATAATTTTACTAATGCAGTATCTAATTCCTGGCTACTTCTCCAAACATCAACTTTAGAATTCAAATTTCTTTGCTTATGTGACTCTGACAATTTGGCATTCTTTACTACGAGCCACATAGGAGACAGAGTAAAAGAGAAGACAGTGGACAGTTGTTCATCTTGGTATGGAAAATATGCTATTATTTCATTCATATTCTGTTGTTAAACAGAGTAACAAGACTAGACTTCTTAAAGGGATGCCATGGAATGAGTTACTGACCATTATGATTCTCTAAGTTTCTTTAATATCTCTTCCATGGCATCTGCTTATCTCTCTGCTTTCAAATTTACTTTTGTTTATGGCGTCGGAGGTGTTTACATACTTTGTTGAGATCAGCCATGACATTTAATGTTTATTTGTGTGATTGTTTTAAAATATATTTATAAATTCCTTAATTCTCAATAATTTGATGGTTGGCTGTTTGTATTAATGTAGGTATCACCAATATTTGGACAGCGTCTGATATGTAACAGATGTTTGTTATTATTGAACAGAAAACAGCAGAATTTTGCATAATTCATTGGAAAAACATACCACTACAAAAATAAATTGAAAAGTAGTGTACTCAAAATGAACTTGAAATAGTTGCTTATGCAAAATTCTGCAAATAACAATATAAGAACAGTAATAAAACATAAAAATTTATAAGCTCATGAAAAAGTTAACAAGATTAAATGACTCCAGATGAGTAGCATCTGGAAGCAAGAGGAAAGGTGATGGTTCCTTATAAATGCTGAATAAAAAAACTCAGACACCCAGAGAAAGAAATAAATATTGACATCAAACTGCATTCACAATTTGTTGCAATATATTAATAACTGTTTCCTCTATAAAAATCCAAGTTGAAGGACGTAATAGTTTTCATGTTTGCTTGCCTTAAATATAAAGGAAAATTTAGCATTGTAAGGGAGGTGCTGAATATTTGATATCTAATTATTTTATATAAAGTAATCAGGAAAGGATTCCCAGTACTATCACATTGAATTCAGCAGGAAATGAGGGATTAGATTCTATGTATATCTGGAAAGAGTGTGTTCAAGGAAGAGGGAGGAATAACTGCAAATATATTGATATAGGATGTTTGGAGAACAGCAGGACATCTGGAGAAATGGATGCAGTAAGCAATGGTAGATTAATGGTGAATGAAGTCAGGGAGAGAGCAAGTGTTACTCCTTGAATTGAAGGTAATAAATAGGGGGAAATATTTAGGTTATTAAAAAAAGGTTTTCATTATTTTGACTGTCTTTTGTGAACTACAGAAAGACATTAGGCTATTATTGTAATAGTTCACCTAAGAAACTTCCATGTTTTTTTCCACACAGAGAGTTGTGGAGCAGGGGAAATGTGGTCAGATTCTCAGAGGGTATATTATTGCAGAGTATGACATTATACCTTATCAGTAACCTCATAGTGCCAACATGCTGTCAGTTTCACAAATGAGGTCACTCCTGAACCTAGAACAGTTCCTATAATGTAGGAACCTTTAAGTGAATATCTGTGGAATGAATGAACAGTTGAATATTACAGAATTGATTTCTGTTACAACCTATTACAAAATGACCAGACATTGAGCTAGCTCCATTAAAAGTCACTGAAATAACAACAACAAAAAAATAATTTACTGAATTAAAAGATCAAATTTCAAGCTGTGTGTGGTGGCACACACCTATAATCTCAGTGGCGCAGGAGGATCACATATTCAAAGCCAGCCTCAGAAAAAGCAAGATGCTAAGCAACTCAGTGAGACCCAGTCTCTAAATAAAATACAAAAAGGGCTGAGATGTGGCTCAGTGGTTTAGTGCCCCTGATTTCAATCCCCCCAATTTCATGTAGTAAAAGTGAGCCCTATTTAAACATTATTGCGTATTTCTTTTAACTATTGTAGCAGTTCAATACTAAAAAAAAAAAAAAAAAAAAATTACTTTGGGCATCTGACCAATTGATAAATTCTCATCACTGCTGATCATACTGATTATTTGGAGAGAGATTACACTTTGCATTGACTCCAGTATCTGGAAAGCATACCGACCAAAAAAAACCTCAGGTGATAGATAATGCAGCAAGGTTTTGAGGTAAAAAAGATGAGACTCTAAAAGCTGTAGCTTCATTAATGAATTAATTTGAATGAAATACTGCATGGTAACTGAAGGAAGTAGGTCACTGGAGGCATTCTCTTGGGGACTGTTTCCTGGCTGTCAGAAGGTGAGCAGCTTTCTTTCTCCATGTCCTTCTGCATGATGCTCTGCCTCATGCCAGGTGTCAGCATTTGTTGTCAGCCAATCATGAAAACCATGAGCCCCAAATCAACTTTTCCTCCTCTAAGTTGTTCTTGTGAAGTATTTTGGTCACAGTGACAGAAGCTGATTAACATAATTCCAAATCCCCTTTATATGTTTTAAAACAAATATTTAAAGCCAATATGAGGCCACAATATTAAATTTTATATCTATAAAAGTAGTAGATATTAGCTATTTCATCTAGTTCAATCTAATATTTCCCTTTGATCTAGTAATAGAATCATATGTTGTAGTTCAGTGTATAATAAAATTTGAGGTGTGTTTCAAGTGGAGAATAACACTGTTTCATGGTCTCATTTTTTCCCTATCCTTCAAAAACTCTAAGATTACTGGAGCACTCTTAGGGTTGAATTGACCTAGTCAGAGAAAACTTGAGTTAATTGGAATTTGGGAGATATAATTAATACAATATTAACTTTTGTGTAACTTGGGACTGAATTTTTGCTAAGCAGAATCGATTCTGTCTTGATTTATGATATAGCAACCCTTCTTTCCCAGGGAAATATTTAATTAAAAGTATTCTCTATCAATTATTGTATAAAACTTTTTCTTTATCATTTGTGCTTAGAAAGATCATGTTAAAAATGTTCAATCAATATACGACTTGATATTACATTTTTTAAATTTGTAAGGTGAAAGTCCTTTGGGTTGAGTAGATTTCCATTTGGTAAATAGGGTCTATACGTCATAAAACAAGAAAACTAACAGAATGTATGTCCATACTCTGATATCTATGATGTACCTTAGTACAAATATTGGTTCAGTTTTATATTTCTATATAATGAAATGTTGCCATTTCCATTTTTCACATAAAGTATTAAAAGGGACTATGAAATAATTAAATGTCTCTTTTTAGATTTTCAAAGAGAAGGATTCAACATTTAATTAAATTAATATTTGACTATGTTTAAGATAACTTGCTTGATGCCGTAGGGGATGGAAGAAACTCCTGCCCTCAAAGAAGTTATAATAAAAATTGGAAGGTAGAACTGAAATAGCTACAGAAATACAAAATAATTAAGATATGCCTTCTAATCTTGAAAAATATTGATTAATCAAAATTAATTTTCCAAGTAATGATTTCATTAAAAATTCAATGGTGGTAGAATTTACATCAGATATGTGATCATATGTTACAGAGATATAGTATATTTGCAACACATTCAAACCTAAAGACATGAATTCAACTTACTTGAAAAGCATGGGTACAATTTATTTTTATAAAAAGCTTCAAGTGGTTTTTAGAAATAGTGCTTTATCTATTCATATTATCATTATTACAGTACTTACAGAAACTCATAAAATTGGGCTTATTTTCTTGTCTATTTCTATCACTGACTGGAGGAACCTAGCAGGGGAATTGATCCTATTGATTTGAAAATGTTCAGGATTCTTCTCAAGCTCCATGAAAACAGAGGTATAAAAACATCTAAATTAGTGCATGCCTTTTACTAAAGTTGAAATTCTAGTTTAACTTAAAGAAAAATTGGTATATTTTTCTGAGATAATTTCCACTTCTATGGTTAGTTCTTGTGATTTTCTGTTTCCTCATCTTAACCATGCTAATACATTAAACCTTTTCTTTCTTTGTTTTATAAATAGGATGGAAACTGAAAATTCTTAATTCCTTAATTATAGTTTTCTTTATTTTATGATGATTGCATGTCACCTATTGATAGCAAAAATTCTCTTGAAGTAAATGCCTAATGTAAACCAGGTTGCCCTTTGGTACATTTTCATTATTATAGTTTCTACAAATACAGACCTGTGAACATCTTATAAATTTGATAGCAGTAGATTTTGAATAGTAAAGGCTGTTCAATTGATTTCCACTTTCCTAAAACAAGATAGATCATGATCTGAATGCTATACAGATTCAACCGTAATAAATGAGGCCACTTTTCATCCAACCAGAGTGTCCCCCTAGTTAAGAAAGATGACTTCAGTTCTTGACCTTTATGTGCTGCCCGATTAACTAATATTTAAGCATTGCTTCATGGAAATCTCATAGAAATAATAAGATCTATTTATAAGTATAAAACCTCTTTGGAAATACGGATGGAAGACTTCCAAATTCACTCTTTCTATGAAGTTAGTATCACACTCATACCAATATCCCTAATGAATCTAGATGTAAAAGTCCTTAATCAAATATTAGCAAATCATATTCAACACATTGACCTAATAAATTTATCCCAGGAATGGAAGGATCATTTAACATATGCAAATCAGCACAAACAGAATTAAGAACAAAATTAGTCATCAGTAGATACAGAGAAGGCCTTCAACAAAATCATGCATGATAAAAATACTGAAGAAACTAGGGGCAGAAGAAACCTACTTTAATTTCATAAAGTCTACATACAAAAAACCCAAAGCCAACATCATAGTGACTGAGGAAAACCTGAAATAAAACATGAATGTCTACTCTACTCTCACCACTGCTATTAAATATAGTATTACATTCTTGCCAGATCTATTAGGCAAGAGAAGGAAATAAAAGGTATAACAGTAGGAATGCAGCAACGTCAAATTATCATTGTTGGCAAGTGATACAATCCTATGTCTACAAGATCCAAAATCAATAGCTTTCCTATGTACCAACAATGAAGCTGCTGAGAAAGAAATAAAAACAATTCCATCCCCAAAAGCCTCAAAAAAATTAAAATAGGAATAAACCTAAGCAAGGAGGTGAAAGACCTTTACAAAGAAAATGAAGAATACACAAGAAAACAGAAATGCCTCTGATGTTCATGGTTAGGCAGAATTAATATTGTTATAATGACCATATTACCAAAAGCAATATACAAATTCAATGCAATCCCCATCAAAATACCAATGACATTCTTCACAGAACAAGAAAAATTAGTTCAACAATGGGGAACAATAAAAGAACTAGAATAGCCAAAGCAATTCTAAGCTGGAGACATCAAAATACCTGACTTCAAATTTTACTAGAGTTCAATAGTAGCAAAAACTGGATGGTACTGACATCAAAATAGATACAGAGACCAGTGGTACAGAATAGAAGTCACAGATATAAACTCACACATCTACAGTCATTTAATCCTTGACAATGGTGCCAAAAGCACCTTTTGACAAGACAGACTTTTTAACCAATAGTGCTAAGAAAACTAGTTATTCATATGCAGAAGAATGAGACTACATCCTTATCTCTCATCCCAAACAAAATTCAACTCAAAATGGATCTAAGACCTAGGAATTAGACCAGAAACTATGCAATGCCAGAAAAAAATATGTAGAGTTAACAATTCCAACAGACAACAACTTCCTTAGTAGAATCCCTAAAACTCAAGAAATAATACTAGGAGTTAATAAATGAAATGGCATCAAATTAAAAAGCTTCTGCACAGAAAAGGAAAAAATTACCAATGTGTAGAAAGAACCTACAGAATGGGTTAAAATCTTTGCTAGGTACTCTTCTGACAGAGGATTAATTCAGAGGTCAAAAATCTTAACACCCCCCAAACAAATATCCAATTAATAAATGGACGGATAAATTGAACATATACTTTTCAAAAGGAAAAATACAAATGGCCAACAAATAAATGAAAAAATCTTGAGCATCATTAGGAATTAGGGAAATGCAAATCAAAACTACTGTGAAATTTCATTTTACTCCATTCAGTGTGGCAGTTAGCATGAATACAAACAATAATAAATGCTGAGGAGGATGTGGAGAGAAATGAATACTTATACATTTTTGGTGGGATTTTAAGTTAGTGCAACTACTAAGGAAATCAATATGGAGTTTACTCAAAAGATTAGGCATGGAACTACTATGTGACTCAGATATACCACTCCTTGGTATTTATCCTAAAGAATTAAAGTCATTATACTACAGCAATGTATGCATACCCATGTTTGTAGCAGCACAATAGACAAACTGAGGAACCAGCCTAGGTGTCCATCAATGGATAAAGAAAATGTAGTATTTATAAACAATAGAGTTTTATTGAGCCATAAATAAAATCATGTTATTTCCAAAAAAAAAAAATGGATGAAACATTGATGGATGGTGTAACAATGTGGGCCTTTTGACTTCATAGAGCTGACAGCACCACACTGTTAACAGGCAGTTCTGCCTGCACAGCTACTATATGTCACGTGGGGATATATTCCTTCTCATGCTGGCCAGTTGGAACAATAACAGCTTTTTTGAATGGTATGTAGTTTTCTGCAAGAAATGGCATGGTAAACCTGCCCCAAAATTGCATATTTTTATACCTAACATGGCTGCAAGCTTTCAAACAATTAACCCTACGGGGGGGATCTTGGAAGAACCATATAGTGTCTATTACCATTTATGTACTTATTATCAGTGAAAGAGCCCATTATTGCATTTTTTAATGAAAATGGAATTGTTAAAGAATGTGAATATATTACAAGTCTTTAGAACAAGAAAACCTATTGCTTCAGTTTACAGGACAGATAGCATAAATTCATTAAAAAGGAACTTGAGTGCATATGGAATATTTTTAATAATATAAGCTATCAGAAAGGGAGATATAATATATTGTAGCCTATGATAGGCTACAAAGAGCATCATGACATAATATGGAGTTAAAAGGCTTCATATTCAACAACTAATAGGGTATTATTTTGCTTATATGTATTCTCTCTCTTTATTCTATGTTTATTACAATAAAACATACTGGCTTTGATGACATTATAGATCTGGGAGTTTAATATTCTTTATAATAAAAAATAGGCAAAAAAAAAACAGGAAGAAAATTTTCACCAAAAAGTGGTATGGATACCAAGTAAGTGAATAAAAATATGTTCAATGCAACTAACCATTAGGAAAATGTAAATCCAATTTTTTTAAGATCACATTTTAAAATTTTATCTAATTCATTATACATGACAGTAGAATTTTGAGGTATTGCACACAAATTGAGCACAACTTCTCATTCCTCTAGCTGTAGATCATAATATTGTATTACCACATACCTATTATAGCTACAATGAAAATTAAAGCAACAATACCAAATGCTAGTTAGAAAAATTTGATTTCTCATGTACTGCTGATTGAAATTTAAAATGATACAGCTATTCCTAAAATAGATTGGGAGTCTTTTGAAAAAGTAAACATACAACTCAACAGTTACTTGAACTTCAGGAAACTCTCCCAGAAAAATAAAAACTTGTTTATGGATAAAAATGTATATACATAATGTACCTGCTTTATTTGTTATAGCCCCAAAGTGGAAACAACTAAATAGTTTGTTAGTTGGTTATCCAACTATGGTACATTTGTACCATGAAATGCTACTTAAGAATAACATAAAACAAACTATGATACAAGCATTACCTTGTATGGATCTCAGGGGCATAATGCTGAGTTAAACCAATCACAAATTGTATGATTCTAATTACATAACATTCCTCAAAGGACAAAAATCCTGAGATAAGAATCCATTAGTGATTTCAATGGATAGAAATGGTAGATGGAAGGTGCTAGTTGTGGTAATGGAATAATTTTGCATCCTGATTGCAAAAGTAGTTTCATAGATCTATACGTGTGACAAAATTACAGAGACATACTGTACACCTATATTAATTTATTTGGCTTGATATGATCCTGTAGGATGAATACCTAGGATGTAACCAAAGAGTGTTTGTATCAAATTTAAATGTCTTGTAACTAACTTCAAAATGAAACACATATTAAAATTTTAGGAATACATTTTCAATAATTAGTAAGCTCACCAATCTTGTTTTACTCCATAATCTAAACTAAAAATGGATTTTGTAGGCATGTTGAAAAATAGAAATTGAATAGAATGTTTTAGAAACTACACTACAATTAAAGAATAAAAAGAAGAGTTTAGGTTTTTTTTTTTTTTTTTTTTCCCTGGTGTGGTGGCACATGCCTGAAATCCCAGCAACTCAGGAATCTGAGACTGGAGGGTTGCAAGTTCAAGGCCAGTCTGAAGAACTTAACAAGATCCTATATATATATAAAAACAACAACAAAAAAAAAAAAAGAAAAGAAAACACTAAAAGTAGAAACTGCCCACACCAGCCCTTGTGGGACCCAGGCTCACAGTAGGCCCAGGTCTACTTCCCCACCAGAGCCTAGCCTCTGGCACAGGACCACTCCTTCAGTCCAAGCCCACATCTGGTCCAGGGTAGGTCCAAGTCCGCCTCCACCTGGGAGCCTAATCCACTTCCATCTTGGGACATTTCAGTCATCGCCATAGCCTTCCCCACACAGTAGCCCCTAAATTTTTGATAACAGACAGGGCCCACTCTTGCAGCACCTTTTCTGTAAAATATTAATTCCATTGTGGGGCACCTTGACTATTATCTCAAGTTACCTCTGCTATTATCACCACCAACCTCAGATACAGTGGCATCCATTGAGGGACACCAGCAGGGTATGGAAGCCCAACATCAAGGTGAGGTACAGGTACTACAAAAATATAGAGAAAAAATTGTAATTTCTCAGATGCACACTGCAAGAAAGGAAGACACATAGACAACATGAAAAAACAAGGGATGAATGTGCCCCAAACAAACCAGGACACTATAATAATAGAATCTATGGATAGGGAAGTTGTTGAAATGTCAGAGAAGGAGTTCAGAGTATTCACAATTAAAATGATATGTGAATTAAAGAATAACATAAATGAGCAAATATAGGCAAAATATGATTACTCCAACAAAGAGATAAGACAGCAAATACAGGTAGCAAAAGATCAAGACAGAGAGACTCTGAAAAAAGAAAAACAGTCAGAAATCCTTGAAATGAAGGATACAATAAATCAAACAACTCAATAGAAAGCACAACCAACAGACTAGATCACTTAGAAGAAAGAACATCAAATAATGAAGACAAAGTACACAATCTGGAAAATAAAGTTGATCACACAGTGAAGATAGTTAGAGACCATGAACAGAACATCCAGGAATTGTGGGACAGCATCAAAAGGCCAAATCTAAGAGTTATTGGGATAGGGGAAGACACAGACTTTCAAACCAAAGGAATGCACAATCTCTTCAATGAGATAATATCAAAAAATTGAAAAACCAAACACAATACAAGAGACTTACAGAACACAAAATATTCAAAATTATAGCAGATCTACACCAGAGCACATTATAATGAAAATGCCTACCATACAGAATAAGGATAGAATATTAAAGGCCACGAGAGAGGAATCAGATCACATATAGGAGGAGAGCAATTTGTATCTCAGATTTTTCAACCCAGACCCTCAAAGCCAGGAGATCCTGGAACAGCATATACCAAGCTCTGAATGAAAATGGATGCCAACCAAGAATCTTATATCCAGCAAAACTAAGATTTGATAATGAAATAAAAACTTTACCTGATAAACAAAAGAACTTACAACTAGAAAGCCTGAACTACAGAACATCCTCAGCAAAATATTCCATGAAGAGGAAATGAAAACAACAATGAAAATCAGCAGAGGGAGGGAATACACTAAAGGAAAATCTATTCAGAGGAGAAGCCAAGTTACCTTAAATACTAAAAATAAACAAAAATGGCTAGGCATACAAATCGTGTATCAAAAATAACCCTGAATGTTATAGACTGGTAGACCAATGTTACAGAATAGAGGACACAGAGCCTAACCCACAAAATTACAATTATCTTGTATTAGACAAAGATGCCAAAAACATTCACTGGAGAAAAGATAGCATCTTCAACAAATGGTGCTGCGAAAACTGGAAATCCATACGCAACAAAATGAAATTAAACTCCTGTCTCTCACCATGCACAAAACTTAACTCAAAATGGATCAAGGACCTAGGCATTAAACCAGAGACTCTGTGACTAATTGAAGAAAAAGTAGGCCCTAATTTCCATCATGTGGGATTAGGCACCAGCTTCCTTAAAAAGACTCCTATAGTGCAAGAATTAAAACCAAGAATAAATAAGTGGGATGGAATCAAACTAAAAAGCTTCTTCTCAGCAAAAGAAACAGGTGAATATAGAGGTGAGGTGAACAGAGAGCCTACATCCTGGGAGCAAATTTTTACTCCTCACACATGATATAGACCATTAATCTCTAGGGTATATAAAGAACTCAAAAAGCTAAACACCGAAAAAAAAACAAATAACCCAATCAACAATTGGGCCAAGGACCTGAACAGACTCTTCTCAGAAGAGGATATACAATCAATCAAATATGTGAAAAAATGCTCATCATCTTTAGCAATCAGAGAAATGCAAATCAAAACTACTCTAAGATATCATCTCACTCCAGTCAGAATGACAGCTATTATGAAGACAAACAACAATAAGTATTGGCAAGGATGTGGGAAAAAAAGGTACACTCATACATTGCTAGTGGGACTGCAAATTGGTGCAGCCAATATTGAACAACTGGGAATGGAACCACCATTTGACCCAGCTGTCACTCTCCTTGGTCTATTTCCAAAGGACTTAAAAACAGCATACTACAGGGACACAGCCACATCAATGTTTATAGCAGCACAATTCACAACAGCTTAGCTGTGGAGACAACCAAGATGCACTTCAGTGGATGAGTGGGTAAAAAAAAATGTGGCATATATACACAATAGAATTTTACTCAGCATTAAAAGAGAATAAAATCATGGCATTTGCAGGTAAATGGATGGAGTTGGAGAAGATAATGCTAATTGAAGTTAGCCAATCCCCCAAAACCAAATGCTGATATAAGGAGGCTAACTCATAGTGGGGTAGGGAGGGGGAGCATGGGGAGATTAAATGAGTTCTAGGTAGGGAAGAGGGGTGGGAGGGAAAGGAAGGGAGTAGAAGATTAGCAAGGATGGTGCAATGTGATGGACATCATCCAAAATACATATATGAAGATTTGAATTGGGCATCAACATGCTTTATAAACAGATATGAAAAATTGTGGTAAATAAGAATTGTAATGCAAAAATGTACATGTATAAAGGCATGAATTGGTGTGAGCATACTTTATATACAAAGATGATAAATTGTACTATAAGATTGTAATGCATTCCAATGTCATATTTTAAAAAATTAAATCAATAAAACTAAAAAAAAAAGACCCAACAATATGCTGCCTCCAAGAGACTCATCTCATAGGAAAAGACATCCACAGACTGAAGGTGAAGGGTTGGGAAAAATCACACCACTCACATAGACTGCAAAAGCAAGCAGGTGTTTCTATCCTCATATCAAATAAACTTCAAACTAAAGTCAATCACTAAGGATAAAAAAGGACACTACATACTGCTCAAGGGAACCATACACCAACAAGACTTAACAATTATAAATATATATGCCCTAAACAATGGAGCATCTACATTCATCAAACAAACTCTTCTCAAGTTTAAGAGTCAAATAGACTACAACACAATAATTTTGGATGACTTTAACACACCTCTTTCAATACAAGACAGATCTTCCAAACAAAAGCTGAACAACCAAACTGTAGAACTCAAGTCTAAATTATTGATTGTATTATTAACATATACAGAATATTCCAATCTTCAATGGGAGAATATACTTTCTTCTCAGCAGCACTTCTGATCCTTCCTTAAAATAGATAATAAGCAACTCTTAGCAAATATTAAAAAATAGAGATTCTGCCCTGCATTCTATCAGATCATAATGGAATGAAATCAATGATAAATAAATGAAATCCACTCCAACACCTGGAGACTCAATGAAAAATGGATTGCAGAAGACATCAAGGAGAAGTTTAAAAATTTTTAGAGGTGGATGAGAAACACAGATACAAAATATCAAAATATGCTTGGGACACTATAATGGCCATACTAAGAGAAAGTTCATTGCATGGAGTTCATCCCTTAAAAGAAAAAAAAGTCAAACAAATGACTTAACATTACATCTCAAAGCCTTAGAAAAAGAACAAATCGACACCCAAAGCAGTAGAAGACAGGACATAATTAAAATCAATGAAACTTAAATGAAAGAAACAATTGAAAAAATTGACAGAACAAAAAGTTGGTTCTTTGAAAAAACAAATAAAATTGAAAGACCCTTAGCCAAGCTAATGAAGAGAAGATAGAAAACTCAAATCACTAACATACTTAATGAAAAAGGAAATATCACAATAGACACTACAGAAATACAGAAGATAATTAGAAATTATTTGTAAAACTTGTACTCCAATAAAATGTAAAATATTGAAGGCATAGAAAAAATTCCAGAGTCATAATTTTCTCGAATTGAATCAGGATGATATACACAATTTAAACAGATCATTTTCAAGTGAGGAATTAGAAGATGCAATCAAAAGTCTACCAATCAAGAAAAGCCCAAGACTGGATAGATGCACAGTGGAGCTCTACAAGACCTTATATCAATACTCTTCAATTTATTTCAGGAATTAATAAAAGAGGCAGCACTTCCAAACTCATTCTATGAGGCCAATATCACTCTGATTCCAAAATCAGGCAAACAGACATCAAAAAAGAAAACTTCAGACCAATATCTCTAATGAACATAGATGCAAAAGTTCTCAATTAAATTCTAGCAAATTGAATACAAAAACATATCACAAAGATAGTGCATCACAATTATGTGGGATTCATCCCACGTATGCAAGGTTGGTTCAACATATGGAAATCAATAAATGTAATTTGTGACATCAATAGACTCAAAGATAAAAATCATATGATCATCTCAATAGATGCAGAAAAAGCATTTGACAAAATACAGCACCCCTTCATGGTCAAAACACTAGAAAAACTAGAGAAAACAGGAACATATCTCAACATCATAAAGGCTATCTATGCTAAGCCCAAAGGCAACATCATTCTAAATGGAGAAAAATTGAAGGAATTCCCTCTAAAAAAATGGAACAAGACAGGGATGCCCTCTTTCATTTCTTCTATTTAAAATAGTTCTTCAAACACTGGCCAGGGCAATTAGAGGAAGGAAATTAATGGATACACATAGGAAAAGAAGAACTCAAATTGGCCCTGTTTGTATAATTCTATACCTAAAAGCTCCACCAGAAAACTTCTAGAACTTGTAAATGAATTCAGCAAAGTAGTAGGATATAAAATCAATGACATTTCTGTATATCAGTGACAAATCCTCAGAAAGGGAAATGAGGAAAACTACCCTATTATCAATAGCCTCAAAAAAAAAAAAATACTTGGAATCAACTTAACAAAAGTGGTGAAAGACCTATATAATGAAAATTACAGAACCCTAACAAAAGAAATCAAAGAAGACCTTAGAAGATGGAAAGATCTACCTTGCTCTTGGATAGGCAGAATTAATATTATCAAAATGACCATACTTCAAAAGCTCTATATAGATTTAATGCAATTCCAATCAAAATCCAATGACATTCCTCATAGAAACAGAAAAAGCAATCATGAAATTCATCTGGAAAAATAAGAGACCCAGAATAGCTAAAATAGTCCTTAGCAGGAAGAGTGAAGCATATGGCATTACTATACCAAACCTTAAACTATTCTACAGAGCAATAGTAACAAAAACAGCATGGTACTGGTACCAAAACAGGCGGGTAGACCAATGGTACAGAATAGAGGACACAGAGACTAACCTACAAAACTACAATTATCATATATTAGACAAAGGTGCCAAGAACATGCATTGGAGAAAAGATAGTCTCTTCAACAAATGGTGCTGGTAAAACTGGAAATCCATATGCAAAGAAAGAAAGAAAGAAATTAAGCACAAAACTGAACTCAAAATGGATCAAGGACTTAGGAATACAACCAGAGACCCTGCGTCTAATACAAGAAAAAGTAGGCTCTAATCTTCGTCATGTGGGATTTGGCCCCAACTTCCTTAATAAGACTCTTGTGGTGCAAGAATTAAAATCCAGAATCAATAAATGGGATGGACTCAAAGGAAAAAGCTTCTTCTAAGCAAAAGAAAACAAAAACAAAATGGTGAGATGAATAGACAGCCTAGAAATCAGGAGCAAATCTTTACCCCTAACACATCAAATACAGCCTAATCTCTAATATATATAAAGAACTCAAAAAGCTAAACACAGACACACAAAAACCCAATAAATAAATGGTCCAAGGACCTGAAGAGACACTTCACAGAATATGATGTACAATCAATCAGCAAATACATGAAAGAATGTTCATCATCATTAGCAGTGAGAGAAATGCAAATCAAAACATTCTAAGATTTCATCTCACTCCAGTCAGAATGGAAGCTATTATGCATACAAACAACAATAAATGTTGGGGAGAATGTGGGGAAAAAGGTACACTCATACACTGCTGATGGGACTGCAAATTTGGTGAAGGCAGTTTGGAGATTGCTTGGAAGATTAAGAATGGAACCACCACATGACCCAGCTGTCACTCTCCTCGGTCTATTTCCAAAGGACTTAAAAACAGCATACTACAGGGACACAGACACATCAATGTTTTTATAGCAGCACAATTCCCAATAGCTAAACTGTGGAAACAATCTAGATGCCCTTCAATAGATGAATGGATAAAAAAAAGGTGGCATATATACACAATGGAATATTACTCAGCAATAAAAGAGAATAAAATAATGGCATTTGCAGGTAAATGGATGGAGTTAGAGAAGATAATGCTAAGTGAAGTTAGCCAATCCCAAATAACCAAATATTTGATATAAGGAGGCTGATTCATAGTGGGATAGGGAGATGGAGCATGGGAGAAATAGAGGTCCTCTTGATAGGGCAGAGGGGAAGGGATGGGGCAAGAAATGATGATGGAACATGGTAATCATTACTATCCAAATTACATGTATGAAGACACAAATTGGTGTGAGTATACTTTGTATACAATCAGATATGAAAAATTGTGCTCTATATGTGTAATAAGAATTGTAATGCATTCTGTTGTCATAAACAAATAATAAAAAACTAAAAGTAAATAGCAGAAGGACCAGTAGAATAGAGGGAAGAGGACAGGGGCAGGGGGAAGAAAAAGTACTGGGGACTAAATATGAACAAATTATGTTCCACGCTTTTACCATTATGTCAAAATGAATCCTATTGTCATACATAACTAAAAAGAACCAGTAAAAATGCTGAAAAAGATGCAAAAAAAATGGATTCAATTCATTTAACATCAACCACCGCAAAAATAAACCTTTTCTGTATAACAGCAACAACCAAAAGTATCTCAAAAAAAAAAAAGTCTGGAAATATAGTTCAGTGGCACAGTATCACTGGGCTCAATTACCAGCCCCAAATAACAGTTTTTTTCTCTTCCTTAACTAATTTCTATAAACTAGTAAATAGATGTGATTAACTAAAAAGTAGAATGGGGCCATAAATGGAAAATGTTTTGAATATTTAATCATAAGGAACAAATATAAACTCATTCACACATAGTTCAGACTATAGATTTTCTATTTCATATGAAAGAAACAATAAATCTCTGTTGATTAAATATGCTCAGTGAGTACAGTGTACATTTGCATTATAAAATTCAAGATTCATTTAAAACAAATGATGTCCTTCTGAGTAATTGTGTTCAATAATTTTGAAAAGTCTTTTAAAAAAAATTTTTGGTAGTGGTGATCTAACCCAGTGAAGTCTTACCACTGAGTTACATCCCAACCATTTTTATCTTTATATTTTGAGACAGGGTCTAAGTTTCTGAGGCTAATCTTGAACTTGCAATCCTCCTGGTTCAGCCTCCTAAGTTGCTGGGGTTACAAGTGTGTGTGCTGCCATTCCTGGCTGTAAAGTCTTTTAATGATATAAATTTAATTATTTATGATCCCTCTTAGAGGATTTTTTAAAACCAGGATGTCAAAGGACTAATAAAGTAAGGCTGTATCATTATTTTAAAAAGCAAATACAAAAATACTCTTCTATAAATTGTGTAACCAACAGAGGTACCCTTCAATAGATGAATGGATAAAGAAAATGTGGTATATGTACACAATGGAATATTAATAAGCATTGAGAATAAAATCATGGCATTTGCAGGCAAATGGTTGGAGTTGGAGAATACAATGCTAAGTGAAGTTAGCCAATCCCAAAAAAACAAATGCAGAATGTCTTCTCTGACATAAGGATGTTGATTCATAATGGGGATGTGGGGTGTGGAACATGGAAGGTATAGACCCACTTTAGATAAACATGAAGGGGAGGGTAATAGGGGTAGAGAAGACGGTGGAATGAGAAGGACATCATTACCCTAAGTACAAGTATGAAAACGTGAATGGTGTGACTCTAATTTGTGAATAATCAGATACATAAAAAATTGTGCCCTATTGGTGTAATATGAATTGAATTGCATTTTGCTGTCATATATAACAAATTAGAATAAATTTTAAAAAGAAAAAATACTATATATTAAAGAATTTTATATTAACTTTTTATTTGTATCTTAAGAATATTTTACCCTCAAAGTCTATTTGTTCTGATATCTTTTTGAATTGTTGAAACTCTTGTTCATACAATAGCAATGGCTAAATAACTGTTTTTCTTTGAGGAAAACTCAAAAATGGGAACCTTTTTAATTAGCACTTTTTTGAGGGTGGGCTTAAAGCAGGGTATCTAATATTTGAGTTCTGGTTTCTTTAAGCAGTATTGTAATAGACAAACAAAATTTCTAATATTTTATCTCCAATACAATTGATCATTTTATACAGTTTCTTTGGGTTCCATGTATTAGTTGAGGTATGATCTGTCCTTTGCTTCTACATCAGTCTTCTTCTTTATTAAAATAGCCAAAAGAAAGCAGATATGGACACATTTATAAAATTGATAATAAAACATTCAAAATATCTATAGTTATGTGATATGGCTTCATTTTCTATTTCCAGTGATATCTGATCAAAATAAAGAAACAAACTGAACATTCAATAGCAATGAGAATGCCAATTTGAGTATACTATATAATCTGTTTTACATAATACTTAAAGCATCTATGTGAGCTATTACTAGCACCCTGATTTTGCAGAAAAAGAAACTGAAAAGTAATTAAAAATTTTTATACATATGAAGAAAAATGGCCTCTTTATCAGTGTGACTCCTGAAATGTATTGGATTTCATGTTTACAAAACCCCCTAATTTTTGCATTATATACCACATAATTATACCAGAGCAATGAGACTGATTTTTGTCTGCAGCTGTTGAAAATCAGACTAATTATATTTAAACCACCAGCTGGATAACATTGAAAAAGAAAAATATGGCCCTTTTTCTTGAAATAGAATTTAGTGAAAATAGGAATATGATTAATATGTTTCTATACCTGTCTGCAAATTAATACAAGGACTTTGGGATCTTGCATTGATGTCATGTGTCTGTTTTCAAATAAACTTATGAACAACTCTATGACTGATCTATTAAAGAACCATCAATACACATCTAACTTCAGCTTTTAGACTACGTCACTTTATCACACGTGTACAACCTTTCCTTCATACCCTTTCATTCTTCATTTTCTCTCTCTATCACAGCCTTGCTTTAAAATCTTACTTTAGAGCTCTTTGTATATATGTTTTTAGTTTAAAAATCAAACTTGAATCTTATTAAATTCAATAATATATTTTCTTTGGTCAAGACTTTGACATAAAATGATACCTTTAAAATTAGGCATAATTTTAGAAGTACAAAAGAAAAAAAATGAAATCCTCTTGGCAAAAACTGATGAAGAAATCATGTCAAAATGGAGAATGTGACAGATGATTTATACAGAATAAAATATATCAAATGATTATCTGAGTATATGTGAATATTTAATCCATTCAAACTGGAATGAGTGAGTAGTGTATTTAGGAAATAATAAAGACATAAAAGAAGTAGAAAATATTAAAGATTATAACCACAAAATAATTCTTCATTTTAAAGTACAGATATAATATAATAATTTCTTTAAAAACATACTTTTATTCCTTTTGGAAAATTAGGTGCCAAATATCCTCTTGAAGCATAGTCAGTTTTCAAATAAGAAAGTTAAAACTCAAAGAGCAGATCTTTCTGTAAATGACTGAAGTCAGTGGACCAAAAAAAAAAATCAAGATCCATTTAGAATGGTGGTATCTGATTCATTACCCACACTTTACTTTGGTTTCTTAAAAGAGCTAAAGCCAGGAAACCAGAATGGTTTGGAATATACCTTTTCCCTAAAGTGCTAGGTTTAAAAGCACTTTAAAATAAATGTGAACCTTAAGCTAACACTATCCCAGTGTTAGTGGTATTTTATATTTTTTCTAAATAATATGAAGTCAAAAATTAATCAGATGTTTCCTAAATACATGAAATGTAAAATGGAATATTAATGCTACATTAATTAATGTTGCATGCAACAACATGGTTAACTCTCACAGGTAGGCTATTGGGATTAAACACACTAATCAAAACAAGAGTACTTTATAGATTCATTCAGGTAATACAGTTAATATTAACAATGCCTGATGAAACCCACATCAATGGATGGGGGCACTGTTACCATTTTGGAAGCATACAAGAAGGACTCCCCACAGGTTTGTTGTAGGTATCAGAGTATGTGAACACCTAGTGTGTCCGAACTCTTGCATGTTCCACAGAGACCATGGATTTCCATGACGAGTATGGTATGCATGGGGCCTAAAATCATTTAAGCCAAAAAAGCTACAGTGAATTTACACGAAGGATCCCAGATGAAAATACACTCAAGAATGCATTGAAATTGATATCCTAGTATCCTTCTTTAGAGGAAACCCACCAAGAAGGCCATTCTATAAAAATAGGTGGAGATATTTATTTCACCAGATGCACAAACTCAAATAGGAACACAGAGACATGAAAAAAAATACACCTCCTTAAGGCCATAACTCCTGAGTAATAGATTTCAAAGATATTAAAGTATGTGAAGTGCCTGATAAATAACTAAAAAGAATGATTTAAAAACACTCAATGATCTCCAAGAGAATGCTGATAAACAGTTAAGTGAAATTAGGAAGACAATGCAGTATATTAATGGGAAGTTTAGCAAAGAGATAGTTTAAAAAAAAACAATAAGAAATATTGGAAATGAAGAGCTCTGTAAGTCAGTTAAAAGATTCACTTGAAGAACTTGAGAAGACAATAGATCAAGGGACAGAAAGAATATAATAACTTGAAGATAGGTGTTTGGAAATATCACATTCAGAGAGAAAAAAGAATAAGTACAAAGACAGCATATAAGAACTTTGGTACACCATTGAAGATTTAACATCCACTATATCAGCATATCTGAAGAATAAACAATGTTAAAGAGCCTGGAAAACCTCTTCAATAAAATAAGAGCAGATCACTTTCCTAATCTTGGGAAATACATGGATATTTTGGTGCAAGAGTCCTGTAGAACCCCAAATGGACATGACCAGAAAAGATCCTTATCACAATATATTATAGTAAACTTTTGAATACATAGGCAAAAAAGTCCTAAAATCCACAAGAGAAAATGGGGTCATTTTGTCATTAAGGGCATCCCTATTAAACCAAGAGTAGATATCTTAGCAGATACCCTGCAGGCCTGGGGGACATGGAATTATGTATTTTAAATACTAAAACACATAAATGCCAATCAAAAGAAAAATACAGACCTTCCAAGATAAACAAAAATTAAGGAAAGTCAAGACCATCAGACCAGGCTTACAAGAAAATACTTCAGTAAATCTTATACCCAGAGAAGGAAGAAAGATAACTACAATCATGAAATCATGTAAATTCTAAATTCCAGAATAAGAGTAGATACACAAATGAGAAATAGGAATCAAACATTATCAGTATGAATACAGTAAATCAGACAAGAAAGATTAATGAAAGAGAATTGAACATAGAATATTCAAAATGAATAAGAAAATCAGCAAAAGGGCAGACATGAGTATATACCTTTCATTAATAAACAAAAAAACTGTTTACATTCAGATTTAATAGATTGGCTGAATGTATTGATAAACAAGACAACAATATGCTGCCTATAAGAAACTCACCTCACTGTACACACAAACAAGAAGTGAAAGGATAGAAAATGACATTCAAGCAAATGGAATGCCCAAACAAGTAAGAGTAGCCATATTTACATTTTACAAAATAGACTTTAAAACAGCAACAATAAGAAGAGAGAAAGAAGGTCAGTATGTAATGGTCAAGAAATCAAATCCCCAAAAAGTTATGATAATAAATACATATGAACCTAATAATAGAACACTCAATTTGTAGAACAAATGCTATTACCCATAAAGAGAGGAGCTCTAGTACAATAATAGTTGTAGATTGTAATGTTCCATTTGCATCATCAGAATAAAAAAAATTAAACATGAGAGTTAAAGTACACTACAGATCAAATGGACTTAATATAGACAACTTCTATTCAATAGCTGCAGAATACATATTCTTTTCATCAGTTCACAGAACTCTCTCTAGACTGGACTATACGTTATGTCATGAAGCAAAGTTTAACACATTTTTAAAAATCAGAATTATATCCTGCATGTTTTCTGATCACATTGGAATGAAGCTAGGAATCAGCAGCAGGAAAATTCTAGAAATTACACAAGTAATTGGAGACTGAAAAACACACTTTTGAATAAATTGTTGAGGAAATAAGGGGTAAATTTTAACATTACTTGAAACAAATAAAAATTAAAACTCCACATAACAAAATTTACGAGACAAAACAAAAACATTACTAAGAACAACATGAGGCATAGTGCCTACATAAAAAGATTTTCTCTCAATGCCTTAGAAACACAAAAACAAAACATATATAAAGCAAGGAAGGAATTAATTAAGATCACAGCAGAAATAAATGAAATAGTCTACAAAAAACAATACAAAGGATCAATAAAACAGAGTTGGTTCTTTGAAAAGATAAAAAAGACTGACAAATTTTAGATAAGACTAAATGAGAGAGCAAGCCCCCAAATAAGTGAAATTACAGATGAGAAAGGACACATTGAAATTAATGATAGAGAAACAGAAAGACCTTTAGGGATCATTCTGAAAAACTAAACAAATTGAAAATCTAGAAGAAATGAAAACATTTTAATAAAATTTAATAAAATTGAACCAAGATTATATAAAATACCTGAATAAACCAAAAAAAAGTAGTGAGATTGAAGAAATTATTAAATGTCTCCCAACAAACAACAGCTTAAGAATGTATGACTCCATTGAGGACTTTTTCAAAACTTAAAAAAGAATTAATACCAATGCTTCTCAAAATATTTCACAGAATTAAAAGTAAGGAAGACTTCCAGATTTTTTGTACAAAGCAAGATTGGCCTGTTATCAAAATCTCATAAGGACACAACAACAACAACAAAAAAACTGAGGTCAATATTCCCAATGACACAGATGCAAAAATCCTCAACAAAACACTTTGGAATTGAATCCAACAGTGCATTGAAAAAAACACATGCCACAATCAAGTTGGTTTCATTTCAGTCAGTGATAGGAGGTAGATTCAACATACACAATCTATACATGTAATATGTCACAGATTAAGGGATTAAAATCACATGATAATCCCAATACATGCATAAACATATTTGATAATATACAGCATTATTTTATGATAAGAACCCTGAAAAAATTGAGCACAGAGGGATCACACCTCAACATAATAAAGGCTATATATGACAAACCCATAGCCAACAGCATACTGAGTGGGAAAACACTGAAAACATCTCTAAATCATGAATATACACTCTTACTACTTGTTTTCAATAAAGTAGAAATTTTAGCCAGAGCACTTAGACAAGAGAAGAAATAAAAGGCATACAAATAGGAAAGGAGGAAGTCATATTATCTACAAACAGAGCTAATTTGATTCTATACATACAAAAGCCCAAACTCTAGTAAAAAACTACAGGGACTGATAAACAAACTCAGTAAAGTAGCAGGGTATAAAATCAATACACACAATTTAGTAGCTTTTCTTTATACCAGTGATTTTTCTGGAAAAGAAATCAAGAAATCAATCCTACTGACAATAGCCACTGCTGAGAGCCATAGCCAAGTAGGAATGACGCATGGCAATTTCCTTATCAGCCTACCCAATGTTGCTTAGAGGGAGGACTCTCCATTGTGGAAATGGGCTTGCCTTGGACCCAGGTCATTTGCAGTGACATTGCATGAATGTTTGAGAGTTTTGGTTGAAAGGTGACCCTGCTCAGGGATTAGGGTGGATCCAGGTTTAGGGTGGATCCTGCTGGGAATAGGGCGGTTCCAGGTTTAGGGTGGATCCTGCTGGTTTAGGGTGGATCTGGGTTTAGGGTGGATCCTGCTGGGAATAGAGTGTATCCTGCTGCCTCAGGCGCCCGCTCCTGGAGTTCCCATTGAGTTCTCGCGGGATTCAGAGGGTATTTGGTACGCAGAGCCCGGTGGAGGGTGAATTTTCCCAGAACATGCGTGTAGAGGGCCGGTGACAGTTCGGGAATAAAGAGCTACTGTTTGAATCTACAAGGCTTTTGTGGTGGCTTGGTTATTTTGTGCCCAGCCAGACTGCGGCATTTGGCGGCCTGTGCGGGGAACGTCTGAAGCTTAGAGGTAAGTGAAATTGCTCGCCCCTGAGGGAAGGCGAGAAAATGGGTGACCATTTCAAAAAACAATGTGTTCTTGTTTTGATTTATTTTGTTTTTATTTCAAGTTGCCTGTTCCTAGAACTTTCTCAGGCAAACTGGGGAAAATGGTTGACTCAAGGTTTGAAGTTGTTCGCCCCTGAGGAAAAAGAAATTGTTAGAGGAAGGAGGCACCCCAGTAAGACCAAGAACAGTTAAGGCATATGTTGATACAATACAAAAATGTAGCCCATGGCTTTTTAAAGACAAGTTATTAAGTATATCAATGGGACCATCTTGGTATCCTGTAGAAGGATTTTTCTTCAACAAGAAAGAGATGGCTAGTTCTATTTACTACACTTGTCTAAGATCTTGGTTTTTACAGACATCTGATTAATTTACAAAGCTAAAGTGTTGAAACATCAACCACTAAATATAAAAGCAAGTACTCTTTACTTATTAAGTTCCATAAGGTAATATATTTAAACATTATGTGTGTTTTCATAAATTGGTAAATGGAAAAAAAGTTTAATATTACTTTGTGTCTGTGTCTTTCCTGAAACAAGGTTACTAAGTGTTAAGATTCTATCAGGTGTAATTTATATACAAAGAGTATAAGAAGTTTCAGTTGGGTTTCAATTATATTATTATAGTACCATAAAAAACATAAAAATATTTCATCTTATTAAAGTGGAGTAACTTATCTAAATTCAGAAATTTCTAGCTTCTTTGATAGCTATCACAGTAAACTGTATAAACTAATGCATCAATGAATTATAACTCAACAAGTAATGCTCAATCAAGGAGTCGATTTACTTTGGGAGGAAATGGACATATTGATAGATTCCTCCACTTTGAACTGCTTGCAGAACTTGCCTGGACTATGTATCACTTGTATGCATTGTGAACTATCTGTTGGTGCAGCGAATTGTGGTAGTGCTGGCATATCTTTGCTGATGGTGTCACCGGTGATACAATTTTTCCTAAGGAGCCATCAATTGGCTTGGTGTCGTGGCATTTCTGTATCCTCCTCCCTTCTGCTAGTGATGGTCTAAAATTTGGGGGCCAACAGAGGTGAGGCAAAGAACCTCACCCCCCCCACTGGCACCAAGGCCAAATTTGGGGGCCAACAGAGGTGAGGCAAAGAACCTCATCCCCCCACTGGTGCATAGGCCTATCCACAAGTATGGCTGTATGCTGGACCAGTAGTCAGTGACGGGTATGATCCAATTGCAGTGGTACCAACCTAAGACAGGAGACTGACGCCTAGAGGTCAGATCATCCAATGACGGGTAAGGACCATATGTTGAATTGGACAACCTAACAGGCACGGTCCCTAAGCCACATTGCTTGTTGTTTTATTAATCAGAAGTGGGGAGATGCTGAGAGCCATAGCCAAGTAGGAATGACACATGGCAATTTCCTTGTCAGCCTACCCAATGTTGCTTAGAGGGAGGACTCTCCATTGTGGAAATGGGCTTGCCTTGGACCCAGGTCATTTGCAGTGACATTGCATGAATGTTTGAGAGTTTTGGTTGAAAGGTGACCCTGCTCAGGGATTAGGGTGGATCCTGCTGGGAATAGGGTGGTTCCAGGTTTAGGGTGGATCCTGCTGGTTTAGGGTGGATCCTGCTGGGAATAGGGTGTATCCTGCTGCCTCAGGCGCCTGCTCCTGGAGTTCCCATTGAGTTCTCACGGGATTCAGAGGGTATTTGGTATGCAGAGCCCGGTGGAGGGTGAATTTTCCCAGAACATGCGTGTAGAGGGCCAGTGACAGTTCGGGAATAAAGAGCTACTGTTTGAATCTACAAGGCTTTTGTGGTGGCTCGGTTATTTTGTGCCCAGCCTGACTGCGGCAAGCCACAAGCAAAATGGAACAAACCACAGAAAAATCCAACAAATTAAGGATAAACTTGATTAAGGATGTAACCTCTAAAACTGCAAATACTGAAGAAAGAAATTGAAGAAGACACTAAAATGTAGAAAAAAACTCCTGTTTTCAAAGATTGGAAGAATATTGTTAAAATGTCTACCCTACCCAAAGCAATATACAAATCCAATATAGTCCCCATCAAAATATCAATGACATTCTTCACAAAACTAGAAAAACCATCTTAAAATTCATATAGAAACATAAAAGACCCCCAAAATCCAAAGAAGTCTTAAGAAAAAGAGCAAAGCTGGAGGCATCAGAATACCTGATATCAAGACATTCTAGAGATCAATAGTAACTAAAGCAAATGGTGTGGAGAAAAGTGGGTATCCAAATGTAGAAGATTAAACATTGACTGTCTCTCACCTGTACGAACATCAACTCAAAATTGATCAAAGATCTTAATGTAAAATCTGAAGTTTCAAAACCAGTAGAGGAAAATCTATGGCAAACTCTTTAAGATATTAATACAGGCAATTATTTTTCTGGATAAAATTCAAAAAAGCTCAGACAAAGCAGAAATTGTCAAATAGAATGACATCAAACAAAAGTGTCTGGAGTGTCAAATAAATCACTACTTTCAACTCCATAACCCTGGACAGGGAGACACTGCTTCTGGGAGAAACGCTCATTTGCAGGTAGATTCTGTTAATGGGATAGATTCCATGCCTAGCATAGAATTATGGGTTCCATACCTTTGAGTTCAAATGCCTGCTGGGAGTGTAAGTAGATGTGTGTGGGGGGAAGTGTAGAAGAAATAGGGCATTCTCAATAGCCTTCAGGCACCAGCTGCCTGGAGCTAGAGAAGATATTACACAAGCAGATAATCCCAATAGAGCTGTTTCATCAGCCCCTCACTTGAAGTTTTTTCACAATAAATCCTTTTGATATTTAAACCTATCTACTAAAGGTGCTGAGCCCCACTCTTTGTTGCTTGGGCAGACCTCATCAGGGCTGCCTAACCAACTGGGCAGCTTCCACTTATAATTGAGTCTTTATTTCTTGTATTATTTCCAGTTCTCATCAGCCCTAGTTTGGGGAAACTGAGGAAACATCACATGAATCATGATATTAAAGAGCTTCTGCATGGAAAGGAAACCAACAGATTGAAGAGAACCTACAGAATGGGACAAAGTATTTGCCTTCTATGCAGCTGAAAGAATGTTAATATCTAGAGTGTATAAAGAACTGAAAAGAAAAAAAATACAATGCTATGAATGATGGGCAAATGATCTGAATAGATATTTCTAAAATGAACAAAGATTTATGGACAATAAATTTATGAAAAAGTGCTCAATATCATTAGTCATCAGGAATATGCAATTAACACTACAGATATTCTATCTCAACCTACTTAGAATGGGTGTTACAAAAGTAATATGAAGAATAAATGCTTATGAGAATGTGGAAGAAAAGGAACTCATACACTTTTGATGGGAATGTAAATTAATATAGTCACTGTGGGAAAACAGTATGGAACTTCCACAAAAAAACTGAAAATAGGTCTTACATTTGATCCAGATATCTAACTTCTCAGCAGGTATCCAAAGAAAATGAAGTCAGCATACCAAAGAGATACCTTCAGGACTATGATTATGTAGTAGTTTTCATAGTAGATAATTTGTGGAATTAACCAAGAAGCATATGAAGAAAATATGATATATGTATGTTATATTACACACACAACAGAGTGTTATTTATTCATAAAGAGCAATGAAATTCTCTCATTTGTAGAAAAATGGATGGAACCAAGAGACACACTGTTAAGCAAAATAATACTGTTTCAGAAATGCAAGTATTAAGTGTTTCTCTCATATGTAGAAACTAAAACAAAGAAACAAAAAGAATAGATGACCAAAAAGCAGAAGGGGAGTTGCTAGGGAGTCGGGAGGGTGTCAGTTGGGTGTAGGGTAAAAGTGGAAGAGTAGATGGTACTATCAACTCATGATAAACACATCTATGGAAACATTTCATTGAATCTCATTGATTGGTATAATTAATGTGTTAAATGTAGTATAAAATGGTCAAACATTTTAAAAGGACCCAAAATGATGCATGAATCTTTCCATGTATATGAAGTTCAAAACAGCCAAGCAAAATGGTGTACAAGAAGTAAGAATAGTGGATGATATTAATCAGTGGGAAAATTCAGGGTTGAGGTCCTTCTATTGTCCTGGATTGTTTAGATTAAGCCCAAGGAGCTTTTTCTAATTTCTAACTGACACTAAAAGAATGGTTTAAAAATATTTATAGAGTGGAGGCTATGACATAAAAATGGCAAAAAGAAGATGTAAGTAATTATGGACTAAGTTGAACATGTATAAAACAAGCTGACACTGTAGATTCATACCCAGGAAATTCTAATTACATCGAATTGGAAATGAGCTCTTATCCAAAGGAAAGATTTTTTAGACTGAATCAAAAAACAGAGATGCAGCTTATAAGAGTCATCTTAAATATAAAGACAAATTTACACAGGCTACTACAATTAAAGTGTATGTTAGAAGCAAAAATATCCCTTTGTAATTGTATATAATTAATCTGTGAGTGAAAGTTAATGGATAAAATTAGCCAATAAAATCTCAAAGAACAAAAATGAAGGATGTTTTAATGGATATCAAGAATTCATATGGTTTCACAGTGATTAAACAATATGCTCTTGGTGCAAGAATATATGAGAACAATGCTGAGAGTTTGGGAAGAACTCCACACATGCAAATACTTGATTTGTGTAAAAAGGAAGACTTGGCATAACACTGGGGAAAGAGCAATTAATATGTGCAACATGAATCAACTGAATGTCTATATGAAAAACTAAATAAATAAAGTTGGCCTCTTCCATAAACACAAAAATCAAATTCAGTTCTATCGATTGTGAATATTATTATTTTCTTTTTATTAACACATTGATTGTACATATTAGTGGGATTCAGTGAGATATTTCCATACATGTATACATTCCATATGATCATCCCATGATTATATCCAACCACCCTTTTTACCCCCTCCCATTCAGTACCCTTTCTAGTCCCTAGCAATATCTATTCTACTCTTAGTCTTTTAGAGCTTTCTTTACTTTCTTTCACTTCCATATGAGGAAAAAAAAACATTGTTCTTGACTTTCTGTGTCTGGCTTATTTTGCTTAATATGATGTCCTTCAGCTCCAATGGTTTTCCTGCAAATGCCAAAATTTCATTTCTCTTTATGGTTAAATAATATTCCATTGTATATAGATGCAAAATTTTCTTTATCCACTGTTGATCACTTAGGCTGATTCCATATCTTAGGTATTGTGAACAGTGCTGCAATAAACATGGAAATGCAGGTATTACTTTTGTATGCTGACTTCATTTCCTTTGGTATATACTCAGGGGTGGGATAACTGGACCATATGGTAGTTCTATTTTTAGTTTTTGCGAAGAACCTCCATATTCTTTTCAGTAGTGGCTATACTAATTTGCATTCCTACCCACATCATATAAGAGTTCTGGATCTTAAGAAAAAAATATTATGAAGTTGGCACAGGATAGTTTTTTTCAGACCTGTCATAAAAAGTTCTAAATACAAAGAAAAATATTAATAAATTTCAATTTAGTACTTCTATTTATAAAAAGGATCTTAAGAAATTAAGACTGGAAGGCCCACATGGGAGATAACAATACATAAAAGACGGAAAGGCTTATTTACAAAATGTGTAAAGAGTTTGTACAGAAATACCCAGAGGCAGAGCAAGATGACAGTTGAGTAAAATCCTACAGTTTTTGTTTCCCTACAGACACATCAGCTTGAACATGTATTTTTATACTAAACTACCTTCAAAAGCACTAACAAAGCTGGATGAGAGACCACGGTGCCTGGTTTTAGTATAATAAAGACATATTTAAGAAGGCAGGAAGGAAAGACCTGTCCTCACCATCCCTCTTCCAGCTCTAAAGCTACACATCTTGGAGGGAGATGCCTCTTAATTGGGGGAAAAACAGAAAGTTTCCAGGCATTAGACTTGAAACTTAATATCAGCCCTACCACAGTAAAACCCAGTGCTAGGAAAAGCCCCATACCTCCTAACCCCAGGCTAATTCCCATGGAGTAAGGTACTAACACTGCATTAGCCAAGACACTATCTCAAACAGTTCTCTCCCAAACTTGGATGAAAGAGGGTAGAGCTATTTTCTAGTGCTAGGAAGCAGGCATAAAAGCTAGTTTAGGACTTTTTCTTAGAGCTCAGTGATGAGCCCATAGTGTGAGACCCAAAACCAGGAAGAAACAAAGGGGTTCATACCCAGGACAGAGCTCACAAATGGAAATATCTTAGACCTGTGCAAATATTAGGCACACATCTGCATGCAACTGGTACAGACCCAAATTTTGGCTTAAATAAAGTGCCAGCCTTGGAGTAGGCCACCATCCACTGCAGATGGTGCGGGTCCCTATATATGTGAGATTCAGATAAATCCAATATAGCATCAGTCATGGTGTCAAGACACTATCTCTGCTACTCATTCCTCAGACGGGCTAGTGCTCATAGACAAAATCTCTATACCTGCCCTAGCACCAGGCAGGGACCTGTACCACAGTGGGATGGTCTTTGTTAAGGCATGCATCACTGCCAGCTGTCACATGGGTCTGGTTGCACTCCTAGGACTCTGCAATCCATGTGGCTTTGAGATTCAGGCAAGACCAAGTTGAGTATCAACTGGGGTGGCCAAAGAACAACTTTTAAAAATACTACCCCAACCTTGAGTAGTACAGTATGAAGGAAGACTCCATTTGCTAAGGATAAGATAGGGTAGTAGCCTCAGGACTTTGTTTTGGAACTCAGTGACAGGCTAGTGAAACACAACATTGGGCAGATCTTCCCATGGACAGAATGCCCAGGAGAGACCCAGAGGTATGGGAAGACTAGCCCAAGTCTATACATCTTCATTTCTAGCCAGAATTGAACACTGGCTGGTTGCACCAGCCTTGAGCCATAAGTCTACCTCAAGAGAAGGCATCTGATATCTGTACCTTGGTACTTCCCCAGCACTATGCTGGCCATGATAGGCTGTGGGTTCTGGATATGACATACTTGTTGGTTAACACAGGCATAGGAGCCTCTGGCTAGTCCCTCCATGGCAATTCTTCCTAGGACCAGGCAGAATCCCACAGTGCTTGATCACTGGCCAGTGTCTGTGATCAAGTTTAGGAAGGGGTTGAGGAGGATGGATGACCCATTTTAGTCCTACTATTCATCCTGAACAACACACAATCCATGGATTTCAGACAAACTTGAGTTTGGATCACACTCTAGAGCAAGAACAGTGATAATACCCTAACTGTGGGCTCATGGCACAGAAGGACTTAGCTTACCATCTAGTATCAAAATAACAGAAGTGACTATAGGCCAGAGAAAACAAGCAGCCTATCTAGAATTTGTAAAGAATAGGCACAAGGAAAAGCCAGATTATGAAGACTGGGAAAAAATACCTAACTTTCAATGCCTAGATGCTGTAACACACCAAACATCAAGAGCCTTTGGGAGACCATGAACTCACCAAATCCAGGTGCCAGAAACCAACCAGGTAGTAGCCAGTATGGTCAAACAGTTGGATAGAGAATTTAAAGCTCCTGTTTTAAGGAAACATGAGCTTCAGAAAAACCTATAAATGATTCAGTACTCTAATAGAGAAAATTAGAAGAGATATAAAGGCAATTAAAAAAAGCTAAACAGAAATTCTTGAGCTAAGAAATATAGCAAAATTAAAAATTGACATCAGTACTAGGATAGATAAAAGATAAAAAAAAGAATTAGTGAGGGGAGGATAAAATAGAATAAAGAATGAAGAGAAATGAAGAAAACCCATAAGTACTTTGAGAGGGCAGTAAAAGAGCAAATATTCAAATTATTGCAGTTGAAGGGGGACTTGAAAATACCAAAGGGGTGGTAAATTATTCAAAGAGATATAAGGAAAACTTCCTAAATCTAGATAAATATAGAAATATCCAGGAATGGGAAGTTTAAAGGTCACCAGTCAAATTTAACCAACTTTACCCCTAGACATATTATAATTAAGCTATCAGTGGTGTAAGCAGGAAGATTCTCAAAGCAGCAAGAAGAAAGAAACGACACATGAGGGTGTCCTAATTCACCTGACAGCTGACTTTGTAGCTTCTGCCAAGGAGCTTCACAGGCCAGGAGAGAATGGCATGTGTACCGAAGGTATAGTACTGCAGGGATAAAAGCTGCCAACCCAGAATTCTGTGCCCAGTAGAGCTGTCCTTTAGAAATAGAGAGATAAAGACATTTATAGACAAACAAAGCTGAGAGAATATATCTGCCAGACCTGTCCTAAAAGAGTTGCTATAGAAAATTATTCAAACTGAAAGAAAGGTATGCTAATCAGTAAGAAGAAAACACCAGAACATATAAAACTCACTGGTAAAAGGCACTATACAAATTCAGAACACTCTAATATTGTAAACATGGTGCATCTACCATTCGTTCCTTTAGTATGAAAACTAAAATCAAAACAATTACAAATGATAATCCATGAACATGTTATGAAATAAGTGATATAGATGTAAAAATGGGACATAAAAATGATATTGTGAGGAGGCATGAAGTTTATGTGTAAAATTTATTTACTAGTATATTTCCATATGTGTAGAATTTATTAGTATATTTCCTGATTCTCATTTCTCTTTATGACCATGTGAATTGCTATCATTTTAAAATAGCTTGCTATGATCCAAATGTGTGTTTTGTAAGCCTTATAGTAATCAGCAAGTAATAAGTAAAAAGTAAGGAATCAGTAAGTAATAATTAATAAGCAAGGAATCAAAACACTACTAGAATAAATCACTTAAGACTCCAAGAAAGAAAGAAATTGAAAACAACTAAAAAATGGTTAGAGAATGATCTTACCTCTCAATTATCTTAAGTAATATAAATAAGTTCTCCAGATAAAGAAGAGTAACCAAGTGGATAATAAAAGACCAAATTGTGGGAGGCTGAGGGAGGAGGATCACAAGTTCAAAGCCAGCCTCAGCAAAGGTAAGGCACTAAGCAACTCAGTGAGACCCTGTCTCTAAATAAAATACAAAATAGGGCTGGCTCAGTGGTTGAGTACCCATGAGTGCCATCCCTAGTATGTGGGAAAAAAAAAACTATATGCTTATAATAATTCACTTTACTTCTCAGGACATACATACCCTGAAATTGAAAGTGTAAAATAAAATATTCCAAGTAGATGGAATGCAAAAGAAAGTAGAAGTAGCCATTCTTATATAAGATAAAATAGACTTTAAGCCAAAGCAGTAAAAAGAGATAAGGAAGATAATTATGTAATGATAAAGGTAATGATAAAGGTATCAGTGCAGCAAGAGGAAATATTATATGTATATATGCACTCAATATTGGCACACCCAAATATAAAAAGTAAATATTAATAGACATAAAAGGACAGATACATTTCAGTATAATAATACTATATTTTAATATAATAATACTAGGAGACTCAATACTTCATTCAACTGATACATCATTCAGGCAGAAAATCATCAAAGAGACAGAAGAATGAAATTGCATCCTAGACAAGACATTTCTAACAGATATTCACAGAACATTTAATTTAACAGCTACAGAATACATATTCTTGTTATCAGCACATGGAATATTTTCTAGAACTGATCATATAATAGGTCACAAAACCAGACTCAACGAATCAAAAACAATTGAAATAATATTGTCTTTTCTGATCACAACACAATAAAAGTGGAAATAAATAATAAAAACTTTAGAAACTATGCAAATATATAGAAATTTGAACAATCAATGGACCAAGGGAAAAAATCAAGAAGGAAGTCAGAATATTATGACTCATTTTTGCTTATTTCAAGAAATGTCTAAAGCCTATAGAATATGGAAAAACAGGGCTAAAGAGGAAGTTTATAGTAATCAATGCCTACCTCAAAAAGAAAACTAAAGTTAGAAGAAGGAAATAAAGAAATACAGGCACTGAAATAAATACAGTTTAAAACAAAATATAATAAAGAACTGGATTTTCAAAAATCCCCCATTTATACTCGAGTGTTCTTCGATGATTATGTATCATATGTAATTGTGCTACTTATATCTTTTCTATATGTCTAAGGAAACAATCACAAAGGCTTTCTATTCTGTGAAGGAATTATAACTATCAGTAACAGAGACAGGATATACTTTGGATTTTGAGCCCTGTTTAGATATTTAGAACGTAATACACAGAAGACTGTCATTTATGTGAATGCTGGCTCTGCTTATGTCTATAAGGTACAATGCTCACCAAGTGAAATTGATTCTTTTGGGGCAGCAAAAATATGGCTCTGAAAAGATATATCAGCAAATTACAGTTACAATGCCAGCAGTTTTCACACTCTGTGCTAAGTAGTGAATTGCATTTTATGCTTTCTTTCCCTCCCAACAGTGTGGATATTGATAGGATAGAATTTATTGTTTTAAAACACTACCAACATAAAGTTTGTAGGTAACTTTTTACAAAATGAGATTTAAAGTAAACTCTACTGTATACCTAAGTAAGATTATTATATTTACTGAATATGACAAGATTTACTAAATCTACTGATTCATTATCAAAAGAGAAACACTGAACTCTTTTCAAATAATATGATTTTCAGTTCAGTTATTCAATTAGGTGGTGGTTCTTTTTTTTTCTTTCCTCTGGAGAAAGACTAAACTTGTAGGCAAAAAGAGGTAACTGTGATTAAAAAGTATAATTCAAAATGCAAGTATTTAACACTGTGTGCACATTTAAAAGTATGATTACCTCAAAGTATGCTGTCAACGTAAAAAACATCAGAATCTAAAAGTTTATTAAATCTATTTGGATGTTATTTTAGAATATCCACAATAATTACACATCTTTCAAATGCAAAGTGTAAACTCTTATATTTTCTTTTATAAATAAGTTTTAAGATTATATTTTGGCATGATTTTTATAACAAATATTTGGAGAAAGATAGGTATATGAGTGGTTGAATTTTGTTAGTTTAACTATCATCTTAATGAAAAGAACCATTAATTTTAGTTGCCTGCTTCTTTCTGCAATTATCTGACAATATATTTTAAAATAGTATACATAGGTGAGTGCCAGTTTTGCCTTTTATCAGTATTTCTGTCTGCTAATAATTAGAAAAAATAAGTTTTTTTTAATCATTCCAAAAGAAGTTGCATATAAAAGTTACTACTGGGGATTAATATGCTATCTGGTAATACATCCTATAATTACAATCTCACCTTCTCCCAAAAAATACTCTAATGACAAAGAACAATATGAATTATAAAGTAGGACTTGAAGGACATAGTGCACTATACCCAAAGATGTTTCTTAAGTTTAATACCAAGATATGAGGTAGAGTGTAAGAGCCTTCATTGCCTTGAAAACTGAAGCTTATAATGAGTAGAAAACTTCTCTCACTTCCTTCCTTCTACACTGTAATGTGTACTGCAGCATTGATCATTATTTTGGAAGCTGTATCCCTCCCAATAAAAACTCTTATTATCCACTTCTTTAAAAATCAAAATTCTTAGAAAATAGAGTAGAAGATTAGGTGTTTGGTTCATAGTGGCCCATTTTTTTAATCTTGACAGGTGAATTCCTTAATAAGAAGTATGACCAAAATGAGTGAAAAGATAAAGAAATCTGATATTTGAGCACTTCACTTAGTGTATTAGTGCACTACAAATGAATAGCATAATATTTAATAAAACTGGCTTAGTTGGGAATCAGAAAGCCTTAGATCTTAATTTCTAATTTTCTAATTGTTTATTCAGTCAAATTATGTAATCTTCATATGCCTAAGCATCCTCATTTCAAAATTACAATAATAAATCCTTTCTCATATGCTTGCTGATTAGAAGAGGTACACAAAACCTTTACTCCAGTGTCAGATATGTTTAATATACTATTGTTTTTCTTTTTTTTTAATTTTTGGTACCAGGGATTGAACCCAGGATTGTTTAACTACTGAGCCACATCCCCAGTCTTTGTTATATTTCACTGAGAGATGGGGTCTTGCTGAGTTGCTTAGGGGCTCACTCCGTTGCTAAGCCTAGCTTTAAACTCACAATTCTCTGCCTTATCCTCCTGAGCCGCTGGGATTCTATGGTATGCATTGCTGCACCCGGCCTATTGTTATTGTTCTTGCAATTTTTTTTAATCTTTTAGTTTTTTCATGTTTTTGCAGTCCAGAAGATCTATAGTTATTAATGCTTACCAGTCGTTGTGATCTGGGCTATATATAAGGGCACACTGGGTTGTTACTCATTTTAAAGAGGGCTTCTATAAAGATTCAAGTAGAAAAGCTGGTTCATATCTATAGGCAATCATGGCTATGAGAAAATATATTCTATGTTGAGGGAATACTTTTCTAATGGAAACTATAACACTTCCAAATAAAGAAAAATTCATATGGATATATAGCTCCCTAATAATTTACTGGAAGAACAAGTGGGGAAAAATGACATTCTTAAGGACATTAGAACACATTTCCTCTTAAAGCATCAGCCAAAATAACTATCAGAAGAGAGAAGGCAATAAAGAAAAGCTAAAAAGACGAAATGGGGAAAAAAAGCTAGGTAAGATGAAAGGAGCAATGACACAAGGAAATATAAAAATGAAATAGCAAAACATAAATCCACAGAAGACAAATGACACTAAGGAAAATTAAAACTGAGGTGAAGGAAAAAAATCATAGAAATTCCTTTGAAAGCAAAAATGTGAAAAGGTAGAAGTAGTGAGTAAGAAGATGACAAATTCTATAATTTAATGCTTTCTTCATGTATATTGTCTATTTCAGGAACAGAAACACATATAAAAACAAAAGCATTATAAATAATTACTGTTCTTAATATAATGCAATATAATATTTTATTATATTTAATCTATTTTCTGTTTCTACATATTTACTTAAGGTATGAAGAAACAGAAAATAGATTAAATATAATAAAATACACATAATAAATAAAGCATAAAAGAAAAAGTTTAAAAGGTAACATTTTAGCAGTTTCCATTCAACCTAAGCAAGGCAGTCAACATATACTTCTCTGGAAAACTTTCCATACTTGAAAACAACCATCACAAAGCCTGGATCTGGAAGTCTTCTGGTGTGCTTAAAGAAAAGCACAAGACCTGCATCTACTTGGAAAATAGGAAGGAAAGTGTAAAAGGGCTGTCATTTTTGTAGGACTCTGGAGGCTACTGCAAGGAGTTTGGTTTTCAAACTGGATTAGAGTACACTGGAAAGTTTTAGATACCGGAATGAAGTGAATGATATCTGGCTGTACATTCAAAATAGGATAGAGAGGTGGAAGCCATAGTACAGGTTAGCGATGCAGTTATTTGAAGCAGTTTTGTAACATTAGGAGAAGGAAAAGTGAACAGAGTCTAGAAATAATTTTAAGATAACATCAACATAATTTCTTGATAGACTGATATGGGATAGAAGAAAGAAAATAGGAGCTACTATCAACTGAAATTCACAAGGTTATGGGTAAAGCAGTTGGGCGATAAGATCAGACAACACAATAATTTTGGGTGACTTTAACAGAAGTTCAATTTGGACCACATGGACATTCAAAAATCCTGAGAGGAACATGAAATTGTATATTCAGTCTGTAGCTCATATCTTAGCTGGTGATATACATTTTTGCATCATGGATAAATGCGCAGTATTAGAAACTATGAGGCTGGATGACATTATTTAGAAGGGAACATAGATAAATAATTAAGTTCGATATAAAGAAGTTGAGTGAGTGGCAAAGTTGACTGATAAAGAGTGATCAATTTGGGGTATGGCAGTTTTCCCCCAACACTTAAATGACACTGTTCTGTCATGTTCTGGCTGCCATTATATCTAATTGTTCACAGTGTCTATTATTTTACTCTAAATTCATTTTTTAAAAAAGTTTTTAGCATTTAATTATTGTGTGCTTATATTCTCCTTTCTATTTACTCACTTTGGTATTGATTGAGTTCTTAATTTTATAATTTTATATCTTTCACCAAATTTGGGGGAAAATTGTCATTTGGAACTCTGGTTATATGTATATTAGAATGTTTGATATCATCCGTCATGTCCCAGAGTTTAACACTTTTTACATCTTTTAAAAATCTTTAGATTAAATGATTTCTATTTATTTATCTTCAATTTTACCAAGTTTTCCTTTGTTTTCTCCATTCTGCTCTTAAGCCCATTTAGTGAATTTTTGCTTCAAAGCAAAAATATTTAATAATACTTATTAAATAGTTTTCATCTGATGAGATTTTCTTTTTGCATTTTTCTTAATGTCATTGAGCACAGTGTAATAGTTTAAAATTGTCAAATTCTGATATATCCACTGTCTTAGATAATCTCTATCAATTATTTTTCTCTTAAAAAAGGTAAATTTTTACTTTTTTGTGTTAAATGAATTTGGAATGTATTCTTAAACATTTTTGAATGTTTTATAATGCCTGTATTCTATAATTTTCCTTTAAAGATTAGCTAGCATGCAATTAATCTGGCTGTATCAAAGTTTTAAAACTGTCTTCAGGGTCTAGTAAGTAAAATTCCAAATCAGGAATTTTTTCTTTCAGCAGATTGCTGGGAATCTATTCTAGTCTTCCCTAGTTAGGGATTAGCAAGACATTTATGCAGTTACTTTCTGGTAGTTTTCATCCCATTTTTCAGCTTTTGTTGTGGTACTGAATATTTTCTTTTGGAGGTTAAAACTTCAAAATATATATGTTTTATTTTGCTTTTAATTGACATAATAACAGTATGTATTTGCGTGTGATGTTTTGAGAGATTGGTCAATGGGTACAAAATTATAATTAGGAGGAGTAAGTTATGGTGATCTACTGACAATAGGATGCCTATGGTAAACAATATTGTAATAGACTGTTTCAAAATAGTCAGAAGAGAGGATTTTGAGTGTTCTCAAATGTCCCTTGTATTTCAAACACAAGACTTTAGGGTTTAAGCATATCACATGGGATATACTAGAGCTTATCTTCAAGATAAGCCGAGGAAATAGTAAACATCTAAAACTGCTCATCTCTTCCAAATGTTGACTCATTTTCAGTATCTACTTTTGTTCTTTCTCCATGGCTTCTACCTTATCTATGTTTTGTTGTTGTTGATGATGATGATATTTTTGTTTTTCGACATTTGTTAATGTGTGAAAAATTTAGTTTGATGAGTCACTTGCAAATATTCAATAATGTGCATTCCAAATCTTGTTCTTCACTAAAAGGAAAGTCTTATTCTTCCAATGTAGACATAAAAGCCTAGCCAAGAATCACTGCAATAATAATATACACTAAAATTTTTATGAATAACACTAGGTGATGAGAGAAAAAGATTTGCCATTCCAATAGAAACTACTGCTCTATTTTTTCACTGATTTATTTATTCAAGATTTATTCAATACATTTTTATGTTTCACAAATGGTCTATGTACTTGGGATGTAGATGCCAAAAGTTATAGCATGTATACATATGGAGTTTTTATTGTAAAAAAAAATGAGAGAAATACAAAACAATAGGTGATTAAGATAGTCGTCCAGAATTATATAAAGAGAAATATGTCATGTAAATTATGGTCATAGGAACAGAAGGATGGACATTGGTGTTTGGGAGTTTGCAGCTATGAATAGGTGTTACTTCATTGAGATTGGGAGTTTAAGCAAAGACATAAATAAGATGGACATGAGTTAACCAAGAAAAAATCTGTGGGAAACATGTTCTATACATGAAAGGGCACTAGAAGTAGTAAAACTGAGGACAGATGTAAAGGAGACGAGATTATGTAAGGCCTACTGCACACTGTACAGACATCAGCTTTTATAGTGAATGAAAATGGGAACCATCAAAGAAACATTGTTCAAACATTGGGGTGACTTTATCTGACTTCAACAAAGGATCAAACTGGCTATACATTCAAAGGAGAATTCTACAAAGAAATTTAGTATGAGTGTAGGGGGAAAAATTACCCAGGTAATTACCCAGGTTACTACATGGTAGAAACAGGAAGAAAATTCAAATTATGAAAATTACAGTAGAAACAAAAGGATTTCATAATGGATTATGTATGGGCTTTCCCAATATAAAATGCTCAAAGTCAACTCCAAAATATTTGGTTTGAGCAAATAAAAATGCCAAGATGCAGAGTGTTACTAAGGACTATCAAGATGAAACCATTTTGAGGAAGGAATATCATGAGTTCGGTTTTTGGACATGCTGAGGTTTGAGAAGTTTCATCAGGCATCAAAATGTGGAGTCCGAATAGGCAGTTATATATGTGAATCTGGAATATGAATCTAGAGGTATGAAATATGCTAAAGTGTGAGCTACAGATATAAATGTAACAGCTATGTACAAATATATCGTCTTTAAACCATGACAGCATGTCAAGAGAATGAGTATAATCACAATCTAAAGGAGGACCAGTCATGGCAGTCCTTGACTTATCTCTGAATAAATCTGTGACTGTATCAAACAAAATGTAAAAATCACTGATTTGTATAAGATTGACATTTTATTCATGAACAAATGACAGACAGAAGGTAAGACCATCAAGTGATTTGTCCAATATAAAAAAAAAAAACTGGTATTAAACTAAGACCAAATGCCCAGATAGTTGACTAGCAATTTTTAAAATATGTGCAAAATAAGGTGGAAGAAAGTAGCAAGGCAGCAAGTATTTCTCACAAATAATTTCCAAGGATAGTTGTCTCTATCAAAAAATAATTAGTCTGTCTTTTGTAAATTACACACAAACTTTGAAAGCTAAAGGATGCTCAGCTGAAAGATCTTTGCTGTAACATGCTTACTAATTTTCTTAAGAACATTCTAATATGTAACTATCAAATCAAGGGAGTGTGAAGAAATGTTCTGTGAATTCAATATCTTTCATCACACACCCTTAACTATTTTTGGGAACACAAAAGGAAATTTTTATTGCAGTTTCAGAGAAAATAATCTATACAAAGTCATAAAGCCAGTGACAAGACCATGGAATTTCATAGAAAATTTACTGAATACTTGGTAGACTCTCATGCTTGAGCTCTTAATTTCCATTTTTTATCTATTAGATTAAAATATTCAGCTATAAAATCCTCCAGATAAAATCATATTGAGAACTTTTATAATGAGAAATTCTTTTTATAACAAAAAAATTTCCAACTTTATAAATAAGTGTCATTGCTTGCTCTGTTGGATTTTAGCCTCTGTTTAAAGACACTATACATTGCCTCCATGCAATATTCTCAGATTACAAAAAAATGAATACCATGTCCTATTTGGCGTACCGGCATCCTAAATATATAGAATATGTTTGTTATTGTGCCTCAAGCAATATATACCCAATATAGTATAAGCAATAATCTAATTCTCAAGAGTAAATGTTTTCCTCCAAAGAAATAAGTTTTTAAATAGAAACTTTGAAAACTTTGAAAAAAATATTTACCATTTATTGAATAATAGCCTCGTAGTCCCAAAGTGTATCATGTTTTCTATTCTCTTCCTACTAATGCATATAATCCTGTTTATAGGGCTCCAAGATCGATATTAATCTATGAAGGAAACCATGCAACAACAATGACTAACCATGGTGAATTGTTGTGTGGAACCATTCTACTCACTTCAGTAAGAGTCTTTTAGGAAGTGATTTCCCTAATATGATTTCTTTGATCTGCCAGTATTTCCTATAATTTTGAAATGAACCTGTTCAGCATTTTGGCATTAATTTATAATATTTTATATGTATTTATATACATAAGTAACATATATAATGTGTGTTTTATCATATTATATAGGGTATATATTATATATGTATTTTATATAATAACTGTTGAAGCTTATATATATGACAGTTGTACTACAGACTGGACATTCTTATATATTCCTCAAGGGCTCCTGGGCAAGGGTTTAATAGGTCATATACCTGGCAGTTGGTTTTATGGATGTGCACAACTTCAACTTACGAGATAATGCCAAGTTTTTCTCCAAAGTAGTTGTAACAATTTGTATTCCCACAAATGGATTAAGATTATACTGTTCTTCATCTGTGTTAAAACTTGATTTTTTCTCTAATTATTTGTAAATTTTACCAATCTTATGGGTATGAAAGTGATATCTTCTGCTCTAAATGTTCAGTGCCCTGAAGCTAATAAAATTCTTAGCTGTAGGAAACCATTCTAAGACCACCTGTGTTATACCTAGAACTGTGTTTAGTGTACTATGTTTTATCATATACACAAATATATACCTATGATAAAGTCTTAACTTATAAGTTAGACACAGTAAGAAATTAACCAAAGTAATGATTTACAAAATAGAACTGTTATTACAAAATAGAGTAACAAAAATTATGTGAATGTGTACCATATATTTATAACCTCTGCATATGATTTTGTCTTTCTCATTAAGTCAAGAACATTTCTCTTTTCACTTAAAGGAAGCAATTTAACTATTCAAGGTTTTTTGTGGTTCCATATGAATTTTAGGATTGTTTTTTCCAGTTCTGTTAAGAATGTCATTAATATTCTGATAGGAATTTAAGTGAATTTGTAATCACTTTGGATAGTATGACCATTTTAATAATATTAATTCTTCCAGTGCATTAACATGGAAGGTCTCTCAATTTTTTTGTGTATTATTTCAATTTATTTCATCAGAATTTTATAATTTTCTTTTACATCCTTTGACAATTTTTTTTCATAGGAATATTTTTGTGTCTCTTGTAAACGGGATTGTTTTAAGAATTTCTTTTCAGGAAATTAATTTTTAGTGTATAAAGTGATAATTTTTGCCAATTTTTATTTTGAAAGTTTACTTTCATAAAGCTGATTAATGAATTCAGTAATCTTGAGCAAAATGTAAAAAGATGGAGGAATCACGCTACTAACTTAAATGTACATTACAAAGCTATTGTAACAAAATACTATGGCATAGGCATAAAAACGGACATTTGAACCAGTGGAGCAGAATAGTGTTAAAAAATGACCCAACACATATACAGCCAAATAATTATTGACTAATACACCAAAAACATACATTGGAGAAAGGACAGCCTCTTTAATATATTGTATTGGATAAGCTGGACATTCACATTAAAGTTTAAACTTGACACCTGTCTCTTTCACTCTATAAAAATCAACTCAGAAGGGATCAAAGACCTAAATATAAGGACTGAAACTATGAAATAACTAGAAAACATGGGAGAAATACTTGAAAAGATTAGGCAACATTTTTTTGTGTGTGGTAAGACCCCCAAAGCACAGGCAACAAAAATAAAATAAATAGGATTATATCAAACTAAGAATCTTCTGTATAGCAAATAAAATGATCAATATAAAGCCTACAGAATGGGAAAATTGTTTTGCAAACTATTCATCTGACAAAGGTTTAATATTCCGAATTCATAAGAAATTCAACTCAATAGCATATGAATAAATAACTCAATTATAAACAGGCAAATTATATGAATTTATACCGCTTAAAAGAAAAAATTATGAAAAACATGCTCAACATAATTAGATGAGAGGGCGATGAAAATCTAAATTATGATAAGAGACCATTTCACCCCAGTTAGAATCGCTAATATCAAAAAGACAAAAAGTAACAAATGCCTGAGGGATATGGAGAAAGTGAACTAATTCATGTACCAAAAGTGGGAATACAAGCACCACCATTATGGAAAACCGTATGTAAATTCCTCAAGATCTACAAGTAGATCTATATGATCCAGCTATCCCACTTTCAGATAGATATCCTAAGGAATCATTGTATATGAAAGAGACCTGAACCCTATTTATTTTTGCACTATTCACAATAGCTAAGACATGAAATCAGTCTAAGTGCCCATTGGTGGATGAATGGTCAATGAAACTGCTGTATATACATAACAAGATATAAGAAAGCCATGAAAAGAATAAAATTCTGTCATTTGCAAAACAGTGAGTGGAACTGGAGAACACTATGTTAAGCAAAATAAGTCATACATAGAAAAATATCATATGTTCTTTCTCATGTGTGGATGCTAAAAAACTTGATCTGAATGTAGAGTTATGATTACTAAAGACTAGAAAGGGGCAAAGTATATAGAGGGAAATTGTATAAAGGTAATAAAAACCAGAAATAATAAAAATGTACAGCCCAGTGGGGTGACTATATTTCAAAAGTCTATTATATATTTAAAAGAAAGGAGTTTGAAGTGATAAGAAAATGGAATAATTAATTACCCTGATTTGATCTGTACACATTGTGTACATGTATTTAAATATCATACAACGCTGTATAACTATGTACAACTATTACATGTTAATCAAAATACTTTTAGTTTAAGGAGAAGAAAATGCTAATTATCCCAATTTGGTCATTATGTATTGTATACATCTATTAAGTTATCATACAGTATACTATAAAAATTTATAATTAAAATAAACTCAAATAAAAGTATGAAAAACACTTTAAAGCTTCTCTTTAGCAGGTATAAATGTTTACCTTCTATGTGGGGGTCATTAGCAAGTAAAATAAAGTTTACTTGAACACAGGTATTGTGATACTATGGCAATCTTTTAATTAAGACAGCTACTGGGGACTGGATTTGTAGCTTAGTGATACAGTGCTCTTCTAGCATGCATGAGGCACTGGGTTCAAACCTCAGCACCACATAAAAATAAATAAATAAAGATATTATGTCCATCTACAATTAATAAATATTTTAAAAAGGACAATTACTGATCAACAGATGATAGCATATACAGTATGGATGTGGCCAACATATAATTTATGTCCTGGTCAGGATAAAGAGAACAACTCAAAATTTTAACACTCTACTTAAAATGTATCACAATTTAAAAGTTAACAATTGTTTATTTATTGATTTTTTTTTACCTACTATTGTTGAACAACATTTGAATGCAGGTAACTAAAACCAAAGAGAGTGTAACCTCAAAAAAGGGAGATTATTGTACTTTATGGTTTAGTTTGATTTATCTTTCCCAAGGGAGTATTTAAATTTGTTTCTGGCAGACCACTTAAGTCACTGACATCCAGGAATCAAAAGAAAATTTTGGCTCCAAATATTACTCACATTTGAATTGCAGAACCTTTAAAATATAGGTCTTTAATTTTGAATTCTCAGGAAGATTTTCACTCCATTTCTTAAGTCTAAGGAAAAAATAATAAAATCCTAATTTTTCATGGGGAATTTTCTGGCATTTGTAAAGTGACTGCTGTGAAATCTTGGCATTATAAAAAGTAGAGATTTGGTGCTTATATACTAGAACTTTTCCACTTTAAATATCTTTCTGTGAAAGTGCTTATATGTATGAGACATGAATGCTTCATTCTTTAAAGAAAAAGAAATATGTTCATAGTACAGACATATGTTAAATTTTACCTTATAGTTTCAAGTCCTAACAATGAGACTTAGCTACAAGGAGACAGGAATATATGATTATCTTTACTAATTTTTGCAATTATTTAAGTAAATATCATATATATAGCATATGTAGCATATATTTATCATATATACATATATATGATACCAAAGTACAGGTAACTTTGTTGGGGGAAAATGGGTGATCCTTGAGGTAACAGAAAAATACTAAATTTAAACATGAAAATTCAAAAATGGAGCAAAAAGAGATAAAATACTTCATCAAGATCACTTTCTAATTTAGAATGTATTTTGGTATATTTTTCATTGTTTGCAATAATGACACTGATGTACCTAAGTTTTAATTGTGTCTAATGGGATGAAATGTATCTGTTTGTGGAAAAAACAAATTTTATAAGTCATAATGAAGTCATTTAATATGCATTGGATTCATTATGGAAGTACTGTTTGTATTTTGTTAATAGTGTTTTACATCTTCAAATAGTGAGATATAATGACTCAATAATAAACAAGTCTACAAAGAAACACAGGAAATTGCTTTAAAGTAAAAGTCCCGGACATCAAAGATAAAATGGGGCCAAAGTAAATGAGTTGAAATAACATTTTCTAACTGTTTTTTCAGTTGGTTGAGGCATGAGCCTAGGCTATTCACTCAGCTGTGATGGTCTCACTTTTCCTGTTTGGTAAAAATAGATATCAATAAAGACTCAAAAAAAGTCCATAAATAACAAATGCTACTATTTCTTGCATATATAAAGGTATGAATTGCAAATACATATCTTATAATTGGATTTCTGAAAAATTGTAAAAGAAAACACACACAAGAAATATAATTATTTCTGCATCCTTTAGAGAAAGTCTAGGATAAATTAAGGCATTGTGTGCACACACATACAGAGTCCCCCATACTTATTTTCACTAAGTGTAAATGTCAAAGATTTAATAAAACATCACAGAAATTTTATATACTCCAAATAACTGGTCTATGGAAAGCTGTAAACATTTATTACCTTATGTTAGTAAAGATATGCTATTTTCAAGATAAAAATGAGGAAAAACTATAACATTTTCCTTACAATAATAAAGGATGAAATTTAAGTGTAAAAACTTGGCTCAGCTTTTTAAAGGTAAGTCAGCTTCTAAAAATAATATGCTTCTTTCCATGTATAATATATATTGCTGAGAGCCATTGCCAAGTAGGAATGACACATGGCAATTTCTTTGTCAGCCTACCCAATGTTTCAAGAGAAGGACTCTCCATATTGACCCAGGTCATTTGCAGTGACATTGCATGTAAGGTGATCTTGCTCAAGAACCAGGGCGGATCCAGGTTTAGGGTGTATCCTGCTGGGATTAGGGAGTATCCCGCTCCTTGGGTTTAGGGCGGTTCCAGGTTTCCTCAGGCACGCGCCCGCTCCTTGAGTTCCCGTTGAGTTCTCGCGGGATTCAGAGAGTATTTGGGATTTTGCCCAGAATGTGATTTTGGCCCAGAACGTGGATTTGCCCAGAACGTGTGTGTAAAGTGCAGTGACAGTTCGAGAATAAAGAGTTGCTGTTTGAATCTAAAAGGTGTGTGGTGGCTCGTGATTTTGTGCCCAGCCAGACTGTGGCAATATATGAGTGTAGAGTATTAAAAATAAAAATAGAAACTGAACATCCAACACGTTTTTATGTTAAATGGTTCACAGAATTTTATGAGAAAGAACAGGCCATAGCTATGTTTAGTTAAAGTACTATTAAATTTTTATCTCTTTTTGACTATTTCATGTATTTTAAAAGATTAAACATATACTAAAACTTCATCCTTTATTTCCTGCCAACTTTTAAATGTTTTAAGGTAGGATGCACTGCACTCCTTTTTAAAATCAGATTATTTAGATGTAATTCACATATACAAATGTAAGCTCCATGAGAGTGCTTTTGCTTTGTTCAGTATCTGAATACAGCAGAACATACCAGCTTTTTAAAAATAAAACAATGATTCAATGATTCTCTTAGCTTTTGCTGTCAGGTAATAATATTTTATCTTACTGTATATTAATATAAGGGCATATTTTTCCTTAGAGAATTAGGTCAACTAGCAATTTCTTCGCATATCTGAGCATATAATAGGAGAGCCTACACCACTCCTGTTAATTGCACCTGCTGCCTTATTCAGCCCTGTTTTTCTCCCTTAGTCTCTTCAAAAAAGAAATCCTTTGTTTAAGGACTTAATTTGTAAGAATAGTGTAAATGGTATTATGGCCAACTATGAAGAGTGCATAAAATCCCTTTATTGGATAGAGACAATGTACAAAACCTTTGACTAGTTTCCTTCACTTGAACCAACATTTCTTCTCACGTTTTCAAGCAAAATGCTCAAAAGTTTGGATGAGATAAGAGCTAAGAGGAAACACTTCTGATTTCAAAAACAAACTAACAGAATGTTAAAACATATGTTCAGTGTACCTATTAAAAGGCAAAAATATATCAATAGGCAAGAAAAAAGGGAGGTTGACATAGAAAATACATGTACTAATGCCTCAAATATTATTTTGTATTTATACTATGAATTCAAAACCTGATTGAAACACTGACTTACATTATAAAATATCTGATGAATATTTTTCTTTTTAACTTTTTAAAAATAGATATTTAAGATTCAATAACTGACACACTTATGAGAAAACTGCAAAATATCCATTTAAAATGTGAATTTCTTATTAATGCAATTCCTTTCTCAATCAGTGTTAATCCAAAAACTTTTGTCTGGAAAGGACAATCAATTGTTTTTTACTACGTTTCCAAATATCAGAAATACCATAGTATATTCAATTGCCAACATAAAAATATTCAGCATTACAGGGAACACTTTTTGAAAAGAAAAAATCTTGGCATTTTTCACCTATTTTTATCTGAGATAAAAAAAAAATTTCCCCAATCCAAGACCATCATCTATCTCTCCATTTAATTGTGTCTTTTTCAACTTCTTTTATTAGTGTTTCACATTTGATAGTGTATGGTTCTTTTATATTCTTGGTTAAATGTATTTATAAGGTTTTTATAGCTATTATAAATGAGTTGCTTTCTTGATATGTTTTCAGTTTACTATAAACCTATAGAAATAAAACAATTATATTCAGGCAATATTATGTGTAGATTAAAATTAAAGTTTTTATATGTGTAGCTATACCAAAATGGAAGTATCTATTACTTATTAATGGTAACTTAGAACCCAAAGAATATGTGCAATTTTGCTTTATACTGAAAAAAAACTCCAATTTAAAAATGTATAAATATGATCTAATTAAATTTTCTCGAAGCAAACTGGACAATATAAATTTTATTCTGAAGTTGTAAAACAGCAGTGAAGTAACAGCCATTAATGTCTCCTCATTAATAACCAGAAGTAGTTGTTATAGGTAATTATAGCAATCTGTAAACATGGACAATATACTTTATGTAAGAATATCACAAATTAGCAACAAACCATAACTATAACTTCAGTTTTCTCAGATAGTGGCAATAAACAGCAATTGTAACAGAATGGACATGAGGAGGTCAGAGTTTTATTTTTGTCATGTAATAATATTTTTGTCATGTAATATTTTTTCGAGAATCTCATAAACCATTTTCATCTCATAAACCGCATTTCCAAAGTTTTTACCAAATACGTAAAAATAATATTTACTTATATAAAGTACTATAAGGAAAAGGAAACAGAAAAGAGGGTTTCAACATAGTAGCAACTGAACCATTCTGAAGCCGGGGGAAAAAGGCAGTCAATGTAGATAATAAATAATTGGGTCCCTTCAGGAATATTGGAACTGGTTGGAAAGTGAAGGAAATCAAATGTTGACATCTCCAAAGCCCCACGCCCCAAACTGTTGTTAAGGTAACCTCTCCAGGGGATTGCTCCTCCATGCAGGGAGTTGTAGGAGTTGTTAATTAATAGCTCCTGGGATGCCACCTTCCTGCCTGGATCACTTTATCTTTTGGCTCACCTGTCACATAGGCAGGATGGGGAGGGGATAAGAAGTAAGGTAAGGCGAGGAGGAGAGCACAAGAACAAATAAAATCTAAAATGTATAAAAGGGGCAAGACACCCCCTACCTCTTTGGATACCCAGCTCTGGGGCCCCTTCTCTTCAAAGAAGTCTGTCTCTGTTCTATCCTTTAAATAAAAGTTGTTTTCTACACTTGCCTCTGCGTTTCTCAGGTGTTTAATCTTCACATCTAGGGAAACAGAACTCATCCCTGATTGATTCTCATCACCAGTAGTATCAATTCCACCCAAGCAAACAACTAAAAATAGAAGAGAAATATAAGCTGATACTTCAAGAGGAACTAAATGTCTCAAAAACCATTTGGGTATATGGACATTCATTAGAAAAAAAGTTCAGAAACTAATAACAGACATAAATTAAAAAGTAGAAATAAATGTAACAAAGCTTGGTCAAGTTCAGGAAAGAAATCAACAAGAAACAAATTATCTTACAAATTAAGATTAAAGGCTACTCAAGGGAGAATGAAATTGATAATAATACAAGCGAAAAAAGAGAATGAATATGTGGGATATCATGAAGGTTTTTGAGCAAATGATTATGAAGAAGACAAGAACATTATGAAAAATAGATGCAGGAAACCTCTTGGTCCTCCCTCTAATTGCCTAAAAGACAGATATAGATTTATAACGACAAAAGAGATCTGATTGCCTCTTCTACCAGGAGTGCAGAGGCTAACCATGGGAGACAACTTTGAGCCCTTACTGGTCTGGAAACAGTGCTAGAGGAATTTATATTAATAAGCTTTACTGACTAGTCAGTATCTGCTATTTATTTACTTTTTGCCAAGTTACCACCCAGAGAGACATCAAGTCCTTTCTCTTGATTTTGCCACTTCTCTAAAATTGTATTGCTATTTCTTGAAGATGTTACATAAGCTGAAGCTCAAAGCCATCTTTAGGAGAACTAACTGTTCATTCTCTGGATCCCCAACATATACACTAAACATGATTGTTAATAAATTTCTATTTTTCTCTTGTTAGTTCAAATGAACCCATCACAGAAGAGACTAAGAAAAGTGACTATGGAAGTTATTTTTTCTCCTCCAAATACAAACTATAGAAAGAAATATAATGGGTAAAGAGAAGGTGGTTGAAATGGAAGTCTTGTAGAGAAGTTCTAACAAGAGTCTAATGGAAAATTAAAACTGAAACAAAATGGTATTTTAAGTTATAATCAATAATAAACACCTGTAAGGGACTGTGGAGATTTAGAAAGGGCAATTTAAAATGATTAATTGCCACTGTCACAACTGTCATTTCATGTCACCTAGTCATTTTCTCTATGTATCAAACCAATGAATAGCTTTAGTGATAAGAGAATGGCAAGAATTCCTCATTACTCTGTGAACTTTTTCATTAGTCTGTTCAATGGGTAATAACGGTGCCCTGCATAATTTGGCAGGACAGAGAAAACTTCATAGATATGATGATTGTGCTCTGATACAATTTGCAGAGCAAAGTACCTTCAGTAATAAATCATAGAATGACTATAATAGTGCATTAAGCAGGTATCTCTGGACTATGGACTATTGAGACATTTATTGAAATAATGCTGAATTTATATATTAATTGGGTTAGAATTTTTTTTAAATAAGTCTGCCTTCTTATCTAATTTTTAAACTCTGATATAAACTACAGAAGGCAAAAAAATTAGAGTCCCTGCATTGACTCTTCTAGAAATGGCAATAACATTTCTTCATAAAGATGCTGTCTTTTGGACCATCTTCTAACTTATTTATGTACTCTTATTTATTTATAGCTTTATGCAAACGCTTAAACAGTTCTCATGTCTAAGAGAAGACTTGGATAGGGAGAGAACTAGAGGAAAACCAGATGCACAGACTTGAGGCAAGACACAGCAAGTCTGTACTCATAGCTCACCACAGCTACAACAGAAATCAGAGAGGCTAGAGGAGAGAGTGTGGGGCACAAACAGCATGTGATACTGTGCTTTCTTTACTTAAATTATACATTAAGTCCACTTTACCACCAACTAAGGTGATTCCTGGTGCTTAACTCTAAAACAAAACAAACAACAAAACCCCAAACCCAAGAAATACAGGCAGGGCTATTGTTGGGAGTCACCCTGGCTCCAAAGACCAACATCCCCATCTCCTAAGAGCCATCCAATGGTGATCCCTGCAGCCTCACATGATCCTTACCCACCAATCAGACTAGCCCTGCTGACTCACATAATTCTTACCCACCAATCAGACTAGTCCTGCTGACTCACATGATCCTTACCCACCAATCAGAAAGCACCCCATGCCAACTGTCAAACCCTTCAACCATTAAACTTTTATATCTGTCAATCCACCCCCCCCCCATAAATATGCAGAGCTGTTCCTCAATAAACGGGCATTTTCCCCAATGAGGAGCCTTGTTCCTTCTTTCAGCTGTACTTAACAATTGGGTTATAACCATGTGGTGGTGACACATTAGCATGTGCATCTATAGTTAATTAGTCCATATATTATTGAAGAATTTTATATTTAATGCTCTTGAGAAATAGTGGTCTGCAAAATTCTTTTACTGTCAAGCCTTTGCTTTTGATATCAGAGTAATGTTAGCTTTATTCAAATAGGGAATATTCTGTTACCTTTTATATTAAGGAGAGATTATTTGGAAGTGTTATTTTTTTCCATTAAATACTTGGTAGTCTTTTAGGTCTGGATCTTTCTTTATTGGAAAGACATTAAACTGCAAATTCAATTACATTACAAGATATTGGTGACTGAGCCTTTTCATCTCTTTGAGGGTAGGCAATGGCAGATTTTTTTTAATTAAGCAATTTTGTTAATTATCCAAGAAATCATACCTATCCTTGATACATGTAAGTTTATTGGTATGGAGTAAGTCTCTTTCTCTCCTTCTCTTTCTTCCCCGCCTCTTCCATACCCTTATCCTTTTGGTTTGCATTGATGTTAACGCTTTCTTTCCTAATACTTGCAATTTGTATCCTTTTTTGTTTGGCTTCAAAGCCAAGTTTATCAGTTTTGTAGTATTATCAAACAGTTTCTGTTCCACTTATTAGCTCATTTTTCATTGTCAATTTAATTGATTTCTTTTGGTATTGGGGATTGAATCACTGAGCTACATATCCAGTCCTTTTTATTCTTTGAGACAGGGTCTTGGTAAGTTGCAGGGTGTCCCACTAAATTCTGAGGGAGGTCTCAAACTTGTGATCCTCCTGTCTCAGCCTCCTGAGTCGCTGGGATTACAAGAGTGTGCCACCACACCCATAATTTCACTGATTTCTGTTCTTTATTTCTTATGCTTGGAGTTTTTTAAATTTTCTTTTCAATTTTCTTTCAGTGAAATGTAAACAATTGATTTGCACTATTTATTCTCTCATGAGAATTTAATATAGCATAAATATCCTTTTAAATGCCACTTAATTACATCCAAAAACTTTGCATAATTTTGTTTCCATCTAACTAAAATATTTTCTATTTGTTCTTAATATATTTCTTTGATTTTCATCTTTCAGAAGTGCTTCAATTTCTGAATATTTTGGGTATTTTTTATGGTATTTTAGTTGATTTTTCACTTAATTCCATTATATTCCTGAAAGATAAATTTTAAATTTTAATGGTTTCTTTTGTGGAGCAGAATATAATCTGCCTTACTAAATGTTCTACATGCACTTGAAGGAACATGGACTCTTTTGTAAGGTTACATACATGTTAATTATTTCTAGATCAAGTTAGTTGAGAGTAATTTTCAGATCTTCTCTATCCTTTCAATTTTTCAGAAGATTTTTTTAAGCTCACATGTATCAAGGATAGACACGATTTCTTGGATAATTGACACTTCTATCATTATCTGCTGTTAACTTTTGGAATATTTCTGTACTAAAGTCTATTTAGTTTGATGTTAACATAATTATTCCCACTTTCTGTTGATAACTCTGTCTAGTATAAATATTTTCCATGTTTTTAGCTTTAACATGTCTCCATATTTTCTATATTATAAAGACACGTGTAATTTCGGTGGCTTAACAGTTTTGTTTTGTCTGTTACTTTATTGTGATAATAGATATGGTTGGATTAAAATCTGCATTCTTTCTAGCTGTATTCTATTGGTTATATAACATTCTTGTTGGATTTTTACCTATTTTTTGTACCTTTTTAAAACTATTTTTGACAATCTCCTTTTTTGTGTTTTAGTGATTTTTTTTGTATGTACTTCTTTAATTAACAGAATCTACCTTCAAGTAATATTTTAGCATTTCATTTATGGTTTAACTAATTGAAAATAGGTTCTCAATTCTTCCCCCTCAACCTTTGTGCCATTCTTCTTGCACATTTTAATTACACTTGTGTTATAAATAAGTACTACATGGGAATAACTTTTTGGCTTTAAAGATTCAATTATCTTTTCATGCAATTAAAATTCAGAAAAAAAGAAATTTCCACTTACTTCCTCTTATTCCTTTTTGAGTACTCTTTATTTCTTTGTGTAGATACAGTTTCTGCCTGATATCCAATTTCTATTACTTAAAGAACTTATCTGGTATTTCCTGTAGTTCAAGTTTGCTGGCAGCATATTCTCTGTTCTCATTTTTTAATAAAAACTCTGCTGCACTGTTTGTCATTGTCTCTTTAAATGTGATGCATTTCACTTTGGTGACTGCCTTAAAGATTTTCTGTTTTCCTTGGGTTGTGAGTGGCTTAAGTATGATAGGCTAGGTATGTCTAGCATTTTGTTTACTTTGTTGTGTAATCTGAACCTCTTACTATTGTGAGGTTCTGTATTATTAAATTTGTAAAAGTTATCTGTTAATTCTTCAAAAGTTTAGTCTCCTTTCACACCTTGAAATTTCAGGTACATGCATTAGACTACTGAGTATATTTATGTCACTCTTTTCCCTGTTTCTATTTTTTTTTCTAGCATTGCTATTGGGTTTTTGATTGCCATTTTTATCTCTCTGTTGAAATTACCTATCTGACCTTGCATGGTGTCCACCTTTCCACTGGAGCTTTTAGCATATAAATTATAGTTATTTAAAATTATTAAAATGACACTCTGACATTCCTCAAGGGTCATCTCTAATTCACTTTCATACTACTAAATGTTGAACAAAGTATGGTGTATGTGTTTATGTGTGTATAAAATGATGCTCAAAATTATTTTTTATTAATGGTTTCAACAAAATTAAAACAGTATGTTAAGATTGTACTTTTGAAGCAGATAGGTATTCATAAAACCTCATTTTGTCTTATGACTGATTTATATACAGCAAAGAAAAATTATACAAAGTACTAATAAAGTAGCCCCTGAATGTATGCTTAATTTGATTTTAAATTGACAGCAGCAGCATCTATCAACTTTGAAAGAACTGGTCTAAAATTCTTTTAAGTCAATGTCTTCTGGTTATGGATTATAGATAAAAAAAATTTTAAATGCAAAAAAACAAATATGTTTTATTTGATTACAAGCCTTGGTTGAACCAATTTTCCAGTAATGTATTCACCACACATTTTACAATGTTTTTTGATTAGGGAGAATAAATTGCTTTCAATATTCTATTTAGACTTTTGCTCTGAAGGACACAGCACTCACCACATTACTTCATTTCTGTTATCAGAAAAAAATGTCCTAGAAGAGTGTATGTTTGCAATTTCATTTTAATCACTCAAAATATCTAAATGTTGTCTTCAAACATACAGACTTGAGCTGGAATGGTTATGTTTTATTTTTATAAAACAGAATATTAAAATAAAATTTTTTATTGTATATTTTCCATATATGATATATAATCAGTGAAATCTGAAAGGATAGCACATTAGTAATGATATGTTTTCAATCACCCAACAGTGCCTATGAAGCTTAATATGTCAGATGCAGACAAATATTTTATTCTAAAGTAACTCTTTGCAATTGACTTTTAAGTATTCCGCTTATTATTTTCAGTTCTTATCATTTTCCTCTGAGAGAAAGAAATTAATTTTATTATGGCAATTAGATCTTTGTTGAAAATCTCTGAAAGGTAAGGTTATTTAAAATATGTACATAACTGGCCTTTGTATTATATTACTATAATGATCGATGATATTTTTATTAATTTTAATAGATTAAAATTCAACATAGGAAACACTACTAGTGTCATTTTGAAATACGATTGCCAGTTATGTGGAATTTCTCCCCTATTAAGCCTCAGTTCCTTCCATCATAAAGAATTCTATTTTTACTATTGATGAAGCCCTAAATATGAATGAGGATATTACATTTGCATACTATTAATAGCTTAAATATGAACAAGGGTGCTTGAATAGCACCTCAGACTTCATTGCCTTGTCCTGAGTCAAGATTTCAAGTACTGATTTTATTAGAACATATTAGAATATTATCACCTTAGTATGAATTCTGTGACTATTCTTAGCTAAGATTCATTAAGCACATAATACCTAAGACCTGAGAAAATTCTGCAAATTCTAAAATATATGGTAACTAAGAAAGTATTGTAAAAAGAATTAAATGATCCAAGAACAAATGCATTCTTTCTGCTATACAGCCATCTTCAGCATTATCCCTATTTCTAAATTCTAAATTCATACCTTCTTGGCATAATCAACAACAACAATAATAATAGTACTAGCTTAACTAGCCATTATTATCATCTGATTTGGTATACATGTTACAAACATAACCCTTCATCCGCTCATGTCTGAAAGACATGAGTTTTAGTTTTACAAAACTACTTTTTATATAAAGAAGCAGGCTCAGAAGTTGAGTGACATAGTCATGATGACACAGTTGGGATCTAAACACTACTTTTTCACACAGTCATATTTCATTTTAAAAATGAAATGGAGAAAAGTATCTACTCTACAAAATTCCACTTAATCTCCATATCAGGTTTATCACAATTTTTTCCTGTCTTACAAACTAGCAATTTTGAAGGATTCTTTGACATTTTATTTAACTAACTCCTTATATTTACTGTCACCATTGTAATGTTTCCTTTAAATAGCTACTTTGTCCTTTTCTGTTTATTTCCATCAAATTAAGTCATATCCCAAACTCAGAACTTTACAAGGCCGCTCCTTACTGCTAGCATCAAATTCATACCCCTGTCCCAAATCCTTCTGAAATATCACATTCATCATGTGATTCCCATGAACAAGTATCTAAAAAAAAAATCTTCATGGTGCCAGATACAGTTTAGACTTCATGACTATGTCTGTAACATATACTACTGAAATTAATCTTATGACCTTTAACTTTTCTTCATTCTTAAATAGCATCCACCTAGTTCACAGAATTATCTTATTAAAAGGCAAATGTAGATTTTTTACCTGATACCAATGATTCACTGACTTCCAAAAATTAAAAAGATTAAATCCAGATTCCTTCAAATATTGGCCTTTTTATAATTTTATGTTTCACCAATATTTATTTAATGGATTCTGAGAATTTTTGATGTTGACCTCTTGATTTGGAATCTTCTTTATATACTTTTCCCACATGTATTTACTCTTCCTTTTCATGACCTTTACCACACACAGCATTTTTCCAGGTGCAGCTCAAAGGATACCTATGTAAATTAAGCATTTTCTTTCCTATCTTCATATCCTAGATTGGACTGGTTACTATTCTCTGGTATTAAGATGAAATTTGCAATATAAAATTAAAATTGTAAAGTGTACAATTCAGTGACATTTAAAACTTGACAGTGCTCTGAAGCTTCCACCAATATCAACTGTCAAAATATTTTTTCATTTCTGAAAGAACCTTATATACATTAAATTTGTACATTTAATGTCATGTCTTAAGAATCTAATGCCAAACCCAAGTCATGAAGATTTACCCTGACATTTCCTTAAAATGGTTTTATAATTTGACTTAAATATTTAGCTCTATAATACATTAAGAGATGTACCAGTGCCATTTGTTAAAGGCACTATCCATTTCTGATTCAATAGTCTTGACAACTTTGTTGAATTGGCCATAGATGGGCAAGATTATTTCTTTCCAGCTATCAACTCTATCCCATTGGTGTATATGTTTTCTTTTATGCCAGTATCATACTCTTTTGATCAGTATAACTTTGCAGGAAGTTTCTGAATCTGGAAATATGAGTTCTCTCACCTGCTCTTCTTTTCCATGAGTGTTATTTTCAAAGGATATTGTGCAATTCTATATGAATTTAGATATCAGCTTTTCTTAATTTGAAAAAAAAAGAACAACAACAAAACAAGCTGTTGGTATTTTCATAGAGATTCTGTCAAATCTGTAGATTGTTTTGGGTAGTGTTGCAATTTGGAAAATATGAAGTCTACCAATTTATTGTAACTTTTAATTTGATTAGCACTTGTTTAATTTCTTTCAGCAGTATTTTATAATTTTAGTATACATGTCTTTCACTAGCCTATTATAATTTACTCCTACATATTTTATTCCTTTAAATGCTGCAGTGAATACAGTTGTTCTTATGACACTTCTTTTTTGGATTTTCTATTACTAGCATACAGATATATAACTAAATTTTGCATGATGACTATGTAAACTGTACTTTGCTGAATTTGTTTACTGAATAAAAATTTTTTTAAATGAATTCTTTAGATTTTTCAGTATAGAAGATAATCTGTAAATTGTTTTACTTCCTTCATTCTTATTTGAATGCCTTTTGTACTACTAGTATAAGGAATGGCAAAAATGGGCATACTTTTCTTTTTCCTGATCCTAAGAATTCTTTTAGCTTTTAGACATTAAGTGACATTAGGTGAAGGCTTTCCCTTTATTAGGTGAAGGAAATTCCCTTCTTGTAGGGTATTTTATTATGAATTAATGTTGAATTTTGTTAAATAATTTTTATTCATCAATTGGGATACTGTGTTTTTCTTTCAATCCATTAATATTGTGTATTGCATTGATAGATTTTTGTATGTAGAAACAGCCCTGAATTCCTGGCATAAGTCCCACTTAGTCATGTTATGTAATCTTTTAATATGTTGCTTGATTTTGTTAGTACTTTTGAGATTTCTACATCTATAGTCATCAGTGATATTGGGCTTTGGATTTTATGGCAATTTTGGCATTGATTCTAATTTAATTCCATTGTGGTAAAAGAATATAGTTTGCTTAGTTTACACGTTAAATTTAATGAGATTGTGTGTGTGTGTGTGTGTGTGTGTGTGTGTGTGTGACCTAACATATGGTCTCTTCTGGAGAATACTGAAATCTCAAGCTTTTATTGGAGAGCAGTCTCTTTTAGTCACTCAATTTTTACTTTATATTTGTGGTGGCTCTCTGATATGGTGGTGCTTCTTTTTTTAAAAAAAATGCTAAACATTTGGAATATTATAATGGGGTAATTCTGGAAATCAGATTCTTTCTTCCTTTGTGCTTGTTTTTATAGCTTAATATGGGTTGTAGTTTTGGTTTGTTTAGGGACTTCCCCTGCCCCCCCACCACCCAGTGCCAGCAAGAAACCCAGGGCTTCCTGTATACTAAGGAAGTACTCTATCACTAAATTACATCCCAGCCCTCTCCCTGATTTCTTAAAACCATTTACGTAATATCTATATACTTAATCATGTCTAGTCTCTGAAGTCTCTCTTTTTCTTTAGCTTGAATTCAGCTGGTGTTTTGAAAGGAATTTTCTTTAACACCTGAAGTCCAAAGACAACAGAAGAAGTGGGGGAGAGGGAGAGAGAGAAGCCAGGGGAGGGAGAGAGATGGGCTGTCTCTT
>NW_025999905.1:162997-214115 GCF_001458135.2 Marmota marmota marmota | reverse complement strand
GGGGGGCGGGAAGAAAGGAAAACAAATCCTATTTGCAGTTGGGCTCTGTGTTGGGGCACTCCTTAAAGGTTTAAACTGTCCACTTAAAACTATACCTTATCCTTGGTGCTTTCATTTAATGCAAAGGTCAGCCAGAGGGGAAATCTCAAGGACTTCTCAGATATTTCTGAGCTTCATCCTATCCTGGGCACATGAATTAATTTCTGATTGAAATGATGGCATCTGCCAGTAAGTGGATAGAGCTGGAGAATATCATGCTAACTGAAATAAGCCAATCCCAAAGAACCAAAGACCAAATGTTTTCTCTCAATAACCTTGTATAAGCAAGTGCCTTCAGCCTCTTTCTTTCCCAAACAGTCTGTTCCTAGTTTTTCATCTTAGACTTTTGCATATATAGCATTCTCTTAGCTGTAAACTTCTATGCTGGATTGCAGTACTTCATTTGCCTTATAGGTTTCCAAGGAATTTCCCTTTCATAGCCACTTTTCCATCCTAAGCAAATGCCAACTCAGGTAAAGTGGTCTCAGTTACCTTGCATCAGTGCTTCAGGTAATCCCAGTCAAGTCAAAATATATAAACATAATTCTTTGATAATATTTGCTCTATTTCTGGAACCAAGAATTAGGGACCATGATGGGAATGTGGTCTCTTGCTGAAAGATCACACAGAACTAGGGGAAGGGTATGGCTAAGGCAAGTGAAAATGCTGTAAAGCTGTTCAACCACTTTTAATTTGTCTTTTCTCCCTAGATTTCAGAAAATGTTTATTCTGATCATTTTGGGTCAGTTTTTCAACATTTTTGTTGAAGGTCATACACCTGAGATTACCTACCCCATAATTTTCATAGATATACATCTGGATTGACCACTTTTGATCATGTTCCAAATTTTTCTCATAATATTTTATCACTTTATCTTTAATATATTCCCTGGTTTCTGCTGTTACACATCAGTATTCCAGTAACAAACCATAACTTCTTAAATGTAGAAACTATTCCAAATTTGGCAATTTATTTGACCTATTGTGTATGCTCATGGATATTTAGTCAGAAACTAAAAAAGGGTGACAATTAACCACAAGAAAAAAATTTATCACAAGAAAATTAATCACTTAATAAGGTATAACATTTATCTTAACCCAGAGTTTTAAATGAGATAAATATGGTGGACAAAGGAATTTTATCAGGGGGCAATGCAGCCTGATGAGGTATAATTCAGGTATTAAATTATTGACAAACAAAAACAAGGGTCAAAATGTATAATGTTGAATGAAGTTCTAATCATTAAGCTCTTGGGAGGCTGAGGCAGGAGGATCTTGGGTTCAAAGCCAGCTTCAGCAAAAGTGAGGCACTAAGCAAGTCAGTGAGATCCTGTCTCTAAATAAATTACAAAAAGTAAAAGGGCTAGGGATGTGGCTCAGTGATTGAATGCCCCTGAGTTCAATCCCTGATATCCCCCACCAAAAAAATAAAATCATTAAGCCACAATATGTATGAAGGATATGATGGTTTAATTTAGAAGGCAGTTTGACTAGATTAAGAGATATCTGGAAACCTGGAAAAACATTACTTTGGGCACATCCCTAGAGGATGATAAAACCTAAATTTGAGTGGGATAGAAGGAGACGTTGCCTCAGTGTGAAGGAGCACCATAGAATCTGCTGCTTGTCCAGAGAGAACAAATATGGAAGGCAAACTGGAATTTTGCTTGAGAGCTGAAATACGCCTTGTTCATCAGAACTCCAGGCTTGCTGGCATTTGGAATACAGAACTTTCTGTAGAGATCTCATCCCTGAGGACTCAAGCTTTCTGACTAGAACTGAGAGTTACACCATCCATCATCAGCTTTCCTGGCTCTAAGGCCTTCAGATTTCAACTGAGTCATACTATTGGTATTCAATCATCTCCAGTTTACAAACAACCTGTCATTGACTTCTCAGCTGCCATATCACAAGAGCTGAATCCCTCATAAATCCCCTCTTATGTATTTATATACACAGACTATTGGTGCTGATTCTCCAGAGAACCCTGACTAATACAAAGGCTTTTTACTCTTTAAATACTGGTAATAGGATTTCAAATAATTAAATTAAACAATGTATTTTACAAATTAAATCTTGTAATATTATTAATGTTTAGGCTGCAGTTATTTTTCTCGACTAAAAGGCTCTAAATATTGAAATTTAATTTTTCTTAGTGATATGAACATTTGTTTTTATAATATATTCCTTGTAATAACTTTTAAATGGAACTATTATTGCAAAAGCTTTTTAAGCCTAGGATATATTTAACCAAAATTGTCATACTTGCTTTTGTTCAGTCTTAAATCACTCATTTCCAATCAACAGTAACAAATATATATTTTCCTTTCCTAAAGTTTATGTATTTAATTTCATACATTTACATTTATCTACTTATACACTTAATTACTGTTTTCATATTTAATTGAAAGCCCAGATGACTAGTACTTGCTTGGCTTTCAATTTCAAGGAGACACACAAAATTTCCCAGAAGCAATAAAACAATCTATTCTGAAAAGGTTACTAACAGCACATTTTGTCAGTTTTTATGGTGAACAAACTATTTTATAGTTACAGTCTGTAATTTACCAGTAATTCTCAGTTAAATGTCAAGAGCTATATATACAATTATTAGTAAAAAGTTGGTAACTATAATCCTGTGTAAGAGAAAAATCAAATTTCACCTAAATTGTCTTTTTTCTAAGTTTATTATGAAAAACAAATTTAATGGAATATACTGAAAAAAAAAGAAATTACTTGAGCTGTTAGAAACAGTGATTAGTTGTAAACTCATAAAAATGTTTTTAGTTAACTTTTGTTATTTTCAAGGTTATTGTCACCATGTTGTCATTTTAGGTATTTTCACTGTGTGTACTCTAGCAGAATTAACACAAAAAATTACTTTAATTTTACAATCTAGGCTTTTAAAAATTTTTTTCTGAATGGTAGGTTATGAAAGTTGAGCATAAATATTCAAGATGAAAATAAAAAGCTATTACCTATGACTGAGTAACTTACACCAAAAAATACTTCTTCCTAATAATACATACATACTCTGGAAACAAAATTAAAAATCTATTTTGGAAGCATTATAGAGCTACCAAAGTTGCTAGGCCTGAAGAGTCATGATTCCAGAAAGAGAATATTCATGGAAGTGAGTCTCATATTCAACAATATTTTAATTTGTAAGTAGCAGAATCAGTGACTAAGAAGCTCAGAAAAGTGACTGCTAAGTAAAGATTAAAAGGACCCCGAACTAGAAGGACCAATATCTAAGAGAAAATACATGTACAAAGATATAAGCTCAAGGTCAAGAGTGTCATAAACCAATCAAAAGCAACTACTAAGAATTTGAAACCTCAAATTGGTGCTTAGCAATCTCAAAGGGCTGTGGTGGGGGAGATTGTTCATGTGGTACTGGTGACCTCCACTTGCCAAATAATTCATTTAATACCTCAGGTTCTCAGTTGAAACCACTGAGGAGACATATCCTTGGAACAGTGGTGAATCAGATTTGTACCAGTCTTTAAAAACTAAAGTCCAACCTCACAAGAACCCAAACATTCATAGAAGTTTGGAGACTTACTAATAATTGCTTGCCAGATGTTTAAATGCCCAGAATTCAATTAAAAGTAACAGGTGAAGAAAAAAGTAGACCAAAAATATAAAAGAAACAAACTCAAGTGATCTACGTATTCTTCTGACTTTAAAATATTTGCCATTCAAGGAAAGAGGCGACAAAAGAGGCCGTTTGAACAGAACATGAAAACATATGAAGAATAAAATTGAAATTCTAGAACCAAATATACAATAACTGATACTAATAACACAATAAAAGGGTTTATCAATAGCTTGGATCCTGCTGAGTTTTAATAAGCTACAATGAAGACAAAAATTCATAGCCTGATGGAGATAATTAAAAGGATAAAAATGTAGAGAATGGCATGAATTATATTTGATTCAGTGAAAAAATTATTATGTATGTAATGGGAAATCTAGCAAGGAAAGAGAAATTTTAGAGAACTATTTGATATTTTTTAAAATTAGAATTTCTGAAAAAAAAGCCATTTTGGAAGAAATAATGTCTGAGAATTAAAAAATTCAGACAGTGGTAAGAATGCTTATAAACTCTATAAACATCAAACAGTTTAGTATACAAACCAATTGTTCCAACAAATCATCCCTCACTAATAACTATGTTGAATTCCTTTTCTCAAAATACAGATTTACTTCTCAGAGGCACTGACATCTTTAGCCACAAGATAGTTGAAATTGCTAGCAACCTAAGTAATCCCTATGAAAATCCTGAGGAACCTGCAAAGACATTTACCATCTAAGCAGAAAAACCTAAATTAACCTTTTAAATTATTAAAAATAAAATTTTATTTATTCAACAGCATACTAGGTATCAATGGAAAGCAATATGTTCCACATGCAACACTGATTAATATCTATAGATATAATCGTAAGTGACAGAAGCAAGAAGTAGGAAAAATTATTACATGGTAATAAAAGTCAGGATGTTGGAATACTTTGCTATGTAATGACTGGGGGAAGCATAAGTGAATTTATTAATTGCTAGTAATGTTCTGTTTTTTGATCTGGTGGTAATCTATTTTGAGTGGTGATTAAAGATTATGTTTACTTTGTGAGAATTCATTGATGTATATACCTATGATTTACAATTTTTATGAATACCTATTATATTTCAGTGAAATTTAATATTTTAATCAAATACCTGATGTTACCCTCCATCTCAATCCAGTTCTGTACATTGCTCTGCAATTTCCTCTGCTCCTTAGTTGTACAGATATGTACAGGTACCTTTTTAATGGATCATTAAATGAGATCTTCATATTTTTTCATGTGTACACATACACACACAATTCTAAAGCAAGGTTTAGACAGCTTTTTCATCTTTTTTACAGCTGTAAGAATGTCCTCAGTAGAGATATACCATGTTTTATTAAACTGTTCTATTTTACTGGGGCATTTGGATTGCTTCCAATTTTTGTCTTTTTTTAACTAATTAAAAAATTTCCATATCTAATCCTCCATTCTTCTGAAGATAAACCTTTACTCTTCTCAGAGATAAATAATTAGAAAAGATACTACTCATTATATACCATATCCAACTCTGTCCCATTCCCAAACAAATAACTTCTGGTTCCATGTTTCTAGCAAAAATGATTTCATTATTCAGAAGTAAATAGCTTCAAGTTAGAAATGTTTGACTATTTCTTATTTCTTTCCTGTGTGCAATCACTATCTTCCTCAGATTTTAGTGAAAGTAAGCATTCTTGGTTTTTCTTTTATTCTGTTAGCCATTCCTTGTAAGTATCCTCTTCTAGCTCCTCATTATACCAGACTGTCAGGTTTTGTTGTTGTTATTTTGGTTCTGGAGATTGAACCCCCATGGGCACTTAACCACTAAGTCACATCCCCATCCCTTTTTGAGATAGGGTTTTGCTATGTTGTTTAGAGCCTCCCTAAATTGCTAAAGCTGGCTTTGATTTTGAAATCCTACAGCCTCAGCCTCCTGAGTTGCTGGGATTAAAAGGATGGGCCACCATGCCCAGCTGATACAGGTTTTGATGCTCCTTACAGCTTGACCTTCAGTTCTCTTCTTTTCACATTATGTATCATATTAATTATTATTAATTTCTTAGTTTAGAATACTATATATCTGCTTACCACTAATAAACTTATTATTAGCTGAGCTCAACTTTGCCAGTATGCTTTAGTTGAATTATGTTTCCATGTGAATGTTTCAAAAGTAATAGGGAATCAATTTGTCCATGTTTCAACCCATAACTTCAAGGCCATATCTTTTCTGGGTCTTATATTTTGGTAAATATCCCAATATTCAATTAGTTATGCAAGTAAGATATTTTGACATCATTTTTGACACTTATGCTCACAAATTTTGCAAGTACAAAGATACACAAAGTCCATCAGCAAGTTATAAGTATCTGGAATCTCCCGACTTTTCCACAGTTACCTCCCTAGTCTTCATGTCTCTTACCTGAACAACTAAGATAGTTTATATACAGTTCCCCACATGCACACTGATGTCCTAGTTTTGTCTCCACTAGGAGATATGAGTGATATTTTGAAAATATATCCTTATAAGTCAGCTTCAAGTTCTTATTACTTTTTAATACCCTTAGGATAATGAATATTGTCTATGACATAATGTATATAACCATACACAACATAATTAGGCATTGTTGTTGTTTGCTGCTCTTTATACTCCCATGTACATAGAGAAATACCTCTAGGTAAGATGTGGAAATGTTGACCATTTATTGACCTTACTTATATTTTTCAAACGGAAAACAAGTTATATTATTTCACTACTTAATGTTTTATTATTTTGTAATATTTGTTCAATGACAATGAAATTGTTATGAGACTTAGATATAATACATGCAATGCACTTAATACAGTAAACAGTACACATAGTACTTTGCACATTGGCCATGCATAACTTTAATTAAAATATTTCTGTATCCACTCAACACAGAGAGAACAATTCTTGCTGCTCTTTTTAATCAGCATATGCCTCAGAGTAATCATCAGCTGAGAAATGCAAATCACAAGTTGTCTTGGCCAATTTTAGTTCTAGTGTCTCTCGTGATATGAGTGCTTCAGCATAATATGCATATACATCATAAGAATATGTAATAGTGTGAGCGCTGGTCATCAATGTTTTGAACCCTAACAGTACCAACTGAAAGCTTTTATACTTTTGATCAATTAAGTTACTTTTATGGAACTTAACTTTAGCATTTCTAAAATAAGAATAAATATAATATTGTCTATTGTACTTAATTATGATAAAGATTAAATAAGTAAATATGTATGAAGTTCTGTTACATATACTAAGAACTGATATCTATTAGTTATTATCATTATTACCATGTAGAGTTATTAATGAAAAATCACAGACTTAATTGGATGATTAAGAGATATTAAAAGTTTAATACCAACTGCAATTTTTGAAACACATGTCAAATATAGAACCAGTTTCCATGTAAGATGGGATTCCAAAACAGTAAAATTATTGCTATTATTGTTGTCATAGTAGTAATATCTTGTATTAAAGAAGAATCTTTTTTTTTTAATTTATTTTTTTTATTGGTTGTTCAAAACATTATAAAGCTATTGACATATCATATTTCATACATTAGATTCAAGTTGGTTATGAACTCCCAATTTTACCCCAAATACAGATTGCAGAATCACATCGGTTACACAGTAAAATTATTGCTATTATTGTTGTCATAGTAGTAATATCTTGTATTAAAGAAGAATCTTAAGTGTATTTTAAAATAGACAAATCAACTAAATGTATATGCATACCTATTTAGGTGATCAGAAGACCATATATGCATATTGACTAAGTTAAATATACTTAGGAGTTAGAAGCTAGAAGTGAGACACATAATTCTGTAAAACACAAAATATATAATAACGTATAAAATTATAAAATAATGTCCAATATTACAATCTAGCTATTTCTTATTTTACTTTATGAGGTCACATTGCCATCATGATATTTCAACATTTTTTCCTTAAGTGACATTTTCATAGAGTCTTAACATAAACCATACCTGTAGCTAATCAAACACACTGTAGAATGAGAAACAATAAGATTCTCTAGATTTTGTGATAGTCTAATATTTTTGAAAGATACAAAGATACATTCCAATATAACTTTGTAGAGTTGCTTCAATACATTTTTTTTTCCAGAAACATGATGCTCATTTCTTCTCAACCAAGGTATACTCATGCTTTGTTTAGCTTAAACCAACCTCAAAAGGTGGGTTAATCAACATTTTGATCCTCCAAATCTCTTCACATCATATGTTCCATATTTACCCCATGGCATTTTCATAATGAGGTTACAGTCTCTGCCAGATTAACATAAATTGTTTAATTAATTCTCCTAACATCATTAAAATCATTGAACTCCACTAATGTTATTGAGACTGAAAATATAAATACAACTTTAGAAAAGTAAAGCACTCATTAATCTCTCCATAACAACTCCTTAAATAAAATGATCTAAATAATTAATGTTGGTTTATGAAGCATAAAATTTTCAGGTTATGAAGCTCAGACAACATGAGCTTGGATTGAGAGTTAATACCAGTAGCTATTGTAGATATTGATAAATTGTTAGTTCAATACAGATTTCATTCTGCTTATATGAAAAAGATAACTGTACATTTAAAGAATCATGAAGAAAATGTCAAAAATTTGGAGACAAAATGCTTTAAATATTTAAAATTGAGGAATCAATGAATTCCTGAAATTTCAACTTTATTATAAAATGAAAAACCTTCCAAATTGAGTAATATTCTACAAAACATTTAATCAGTAATCTTTCATATTGTCAAGAACAAGAACAATAAGGAAAGAGTAAAAATCTGTCACAATTAGATGGTGGAAGATCAACAATAATTAAATGAGATGTGTAATGCCAAATCAGATCCTGAAACAGAAAAAGGATATATGTGAAAAAATTGGTTAAATATAAATAAATTATGTAGTTTGGTTAATAATTAAACTTTTTTTTTTTTTAGTTTTTAATCATTGTGTCATGGCTATGTAAGGTATCAACATTAGAATAAGCTAAGGCAAGGGTATAAGGGAATACTGAGTACTACTTTGAAAATATTGTGTTGAATCTAAGATTATTTTACACTAAATTTTTAAAATGATTTTCATCCATTCTTTAAAGGAGAGCTTTGGGAAAAGTCATTTTTATATCTCATATCTTGTTTTCATTCTACTCATTATTTTAGATATTTGAAAGTAACAAAATGGTATTTATTTAGTTGGGTACATACTCACTTATTCAGGGATATTCCAATATTCAATTTCCACTGAATGAATGAGGTTTTTGCAAGATACAATATTGAAAAAGGGTCATTTACTTTCAAAAGATTTAATTGACATTTCAAAGCAATATTCAACATAATTTTACTTTCTATTTTTATTTCTATTAAATCATGTGTGTCATATAATCCACATTTTCTCCTTTTAATAAGGACTATATGGGAAAACCACATTCACATTAGCCTACGAAAATCTAAATCTTGTTTTGACTGCTGTTTGTTTTTCATTTAATCATTAAGTCCTACCTTTTATCAAAATGATTATTGGTACTATTTATTTTCCTTACTGTTTACAAATACTTGGAAAATTAAAACAAAATCTAAGTCTACCTGAGAGCAGCCTGAAAGGAACACTTTCTCTGCTCTACTGTTATGTCTAGTCACAACTATTTCCAAAAGGAAAGTATCTTTTCTAAACGTGAACTCAAAATCTACAATGAGACCATTAAAAGCAAAATGCTATTATGTAATCTTCAACAAATTACATCTAATGTGAACATACACCTTTTCATTTGAATAGTTTTAAATTAGTGACTAAAAATTTTATTGAAAATTGGCATAATCTTTCACAACATGAAGTCTGCCTAAAAACCATAAAAATATTAATAAATATAAGAAAAGTTTGAGAGTATAGAACCATCTATTTATATTGTGTACTCTGAGTTGCTTATAAGAATTGATTTCTGACTTGAAATTTTCATTCCCAAGGGGTGAAGGCTATCTATCACTCTGCTTGACATAGCAGTGGAAAACCTGACAGTTGTCAGAAAGGATCTCTATGAGCTTCCTAAAAAAATAAAAGGAAAGAGCAAACTCTTTTGATCTTTATCCAGTGATCTTAGCTCCAAAGAGTGCCAGGAGAGTAATGGAAATGAACGATACTTTCAGTGTGAAAGATACTGCTAATTGATATTGAAATGATAATAATTAATTCTCCAGAGTGGTCTTTAATCCAATCTGTACAATAGATTATTTTTAAATTTGGAAGTCCTTTTTAAAAAAAAAAAATTGTAGTTGTATGTGGACAGAATGCCTTTATTTGTTTTATTTTTATGTAATGCTAAGGATTGAACCCAGTGCCTCATACATGCTAAGCAAATGTTCTGTCACTGAACTACAGTCCCAGCCCCAAATTTGCGAATCTTGTGAAGATTATTTTGCATTCCTTTATCTCCCTACCATGATTTCTGATTCTGTAATTGCTCTCTCCACAAACAACAAATAATGCAGAACATCTTTTCTTGCCATATGTATATCTTCCTTAGTAAGGTGTCTGTTCTGATATTTTGCCCATTTTTAAGGGGCTGTTTGCTTTCTTATTGTTGAAATTTAATAACTCTTTGTATATTTTGGATGCAGATCCTTTATATCAGATACCTGTTTCATAAATATTTTATCCCAGCTGTGTTTTGTCATTTTCCTAACATTATCTCTTGTAGATATCAAATTGTTCTATCACCCCTTGTGAAAAAGAGTTTTCTTCAATGCCAATACCTTTGCCCCTTTGTTAAAGATCAGTTTTCTGCATCTTTTTAGGTCTATTTCTGGGTTTTCTATTTTGTTCCATTTATCTGCATGTCTGTCCTTGCACAAAATTATGCTGTCATTCCCTGTACTTGACAGCAAATCCTTTTCTTTTACTAATACCACCCTGTTAACTCTGGTAAACTTATAATAAATATTAAAATCGGTCAGTCCTCCAACTTCATTGTTCTTTGTAAGCTTCTTGTTGGTTAGTCTGGTCTTTTTGATGTTCTCCATAAACTAGAATAGGATTGCTGACATTTACTCAACCACTTATTGATATTTGGATTGGAATTGCACTGAATTTATAATCCAAGCTAGAAAAAAAGTGACATTTTAATACTAATAATATGAATTTTTGTTGTAGATCTTTTTTAGGCCCATGTATTATTTATAAGTGTGCTACCTAAATTTTAAATATTTAGGGATTTTTTTTCTGCTTCATTTCTTTCATTTACTTGTGATCTTGAATGTACTTCATATGATTTCTACATTTTAAATGTTAAGTTTATTTTACGACCCAGGACGTCAGTTTTGGTGAATGTTTCATTTATGCCTAGGAAGAACATGTTTTGCTGTAGATAGGTGGAATATTCTATGAATATCCATTAGATCAAGTTATTTAATAAGATTTAAGTAATTTAACTTCTAATTCCTTTTGTTCTATAGAGAAAATAATTAGAATTTGAAAATGTAAGAAATCTGCTGTATATTTTAATGACCTGTATTTTTCTTTTACAAAGTGTGCATGATCAAAAAAAAAAAAAAGTGATCTTTTCAATATACTGCATCCCACTAATTGTAATATGTATCACTGGAATAGATAAAACACACATGCCCCAAATAAAAAAGTAATAATACCTGTTTATGATCTTGGTGGAAAGAAAAGATTATGTATACTACAGTATCCTTTAATGACATAGCCATACTTATTGGAAAATTACAGTGAAATCCCATTGCTTCCTAGAAAGCTGTTTAAAGGTCTGATCAGCCATTCTAAGTAACTCGGAATCCTGTAACAAATGGTTAGCCCAGGAAAGTTTCTTGAGAATTATAGGAAATTTGTTTAAAGTAATAGAATATAATATGAACTACCTAAATGACACCATTAATCCTTTAAAATGACATAATTAAAGTTATCTTAACAATATACTAACACTTCTTGAACTATCAAATATACCCTTTCATAAATTTCTCTATTATAATGTTCACTTGATTATATATTAAATTGTTGCTGTTGTGAATGTCATCTGAAATACCCTTAAGTGTCTAAAGGTCAGTAACATGAATATCTTCAATTGTCAGTGTCTATTTGTAACACTTAAAGGGAAGCTGCAAAATTTTCAAATTTTCATATACTGTGTTTTAAAACACATTTTCTTTTTTTTGTAGTCTATTTTACCTCAAAGTCACACAAAGCTATTATACACTTTTAGCACTTACATTCTACTTGCTTTTAAAAAGTGCCTTTTAAAACTCTAATTTTCAACTAATGTAAGCCTACTGCTATGAAATAGAAAAAAGTTAAAGATTATAATAATTGGAACACTGAAATATACAGTTAAAATCTCATACAGAGTATATAAAATTAATCTTAATAAAATAAGAAATTCACTCCATTAGTGTATTATTTTTCTGTTTTCTTGCTTTTACGCAAAACCACATTGCCACGAGGTTGCAAATGACTTCATGCAATTTTTCAAGCTTTCTCATTCCCTTCAGTTAGCACTTAGCATTGATTCATAATAGCTGAGGCCTGACAGGGGTATAACACAAACTAATCTCAGTAAATACTGTTTTGCAAATGAAGAGATTAAAGTTCAGAGATAAAAAGTATCTTTTTAAAAAATATTATCCAGTTATTCATAGTGTAGCCAATGGTATTTAATCCTAACTTCTTTTCCAAATCAGTGGCTTTTTTTTTTCATTCCATGAAGTCCTGGCTTGTTTACTTGAGTAGCCTTTATGTTGCCATTCCCTGGAAGCACAGTATGTAACTCTAATGTAGAATCACAAAAGATTAAAAAATACATATAATGACTATGATTGTTATCACTTGAATTTATTTTGAATTTATTTTTTTTTCGGGGGGAGGGTTCCAGGGATCAAACCCAGGGGCACTTAACCACTAAGCCACATAGCCCATTTCATTTTGAAACAGGGTCTTGCTTAATTGTTTTGGGCCTTGGTAAGTTGCTGAGGCTGACAGTGGCCTTTCTTCTCCTGTCTCAGCAACCAGAGTCACTGAGATTGCTGGCCTGTGTCACCATGCCCAGCAACCTTAAGAGAACTCTGCTAGGCAGTAATTCTCTATTTTTCAAAACCTTTTATCAAGATCTTTGTGGAACTGGATCCAAAATTCAGGTGTACTGACTTCTAATAATCATGAATTTAATCCCATTTGGGATTACATTGTCTTGCCAAATAATAATATTCTTATTTACTTCAGAAATGTCCACCATATTGATAAATATGGTATGTTAAATATATACCATATACCAAATAGACATACCATATACCAAATATATATGGTATGATAAATAGGGAATGTTTACATCCCTGTCATATAGTGCTATAACTGGAAAAGGAAAATATTCAGAGTATAAGGTGTAGAGTTTCAAAAACAAAATATATCATTATTATAATTTTTAAAAATTTTTAGTGCTTTTCCATATTTTTTAGGAATATTAAAATTAGCTATAAAGAAATAAGAATTATGTACCTTTTTAAGAGTCTTCAATTCCTTTTTTTGACTCTTCAATAATTCAGCATTTCTTAAGCATTTTTTTTTTCTTGGCTGTTCTGGGAATTGAACCCGGGTCCTCATACATGCCTGGCAAACACTCTGACCTACACACACAGTTTAAGCATTTTGATGAGAAGACTTTCCAACTGAGATGACACATCTTCCTGACCTGTGGCTTCTAATTATGTCTACTTTGCTCTACCAAGTATCTTATTATAAAAATAAAGATTCTTTTTTGATTAAAAAACAGTGACCTGGAACACTTAAAAGAAACCCCAAGTACAACATTTCCAGTAACTAATTATAATTATGGTGGCCATAACAATAGCAAATGAAGCAGAAGGGGCATGAGTGGCTACTGTAACAGAGCAGTAGCTTAGATATAGAAAACCGGAAATAAATGCCAGGAAGCCAGGTCCCTGTTGTACTCCATTAAAAAAAAAAAAATCACCTTATGTTATTTCTTTTTTTAGCATGTGGGCTGTCTGGCTTGGCCTCTACATTCCCATCTAACTCAAATATACTGAATCTACCTTCTGGATATCTCATCTTGGTGTAGGTATTGTCTCTAATTCAACTCTTTTCAAACTCAGGGCTAACATGCTTTCATAAGGAAATTGGAATATACGACATTTTCAAACATGATTGACAGTGACATTTGACTCCATGAGTGATAATGAACTAAAGGAGAGACAACAAGCCAATAAAAGCAATTCAGAAAAATAACATTTATTTTATAAACTTGGAAGTTCTATGGAAGCATTTCCATAGAGCATTCCCTATAGTGTGTTTCTTTGGATTTGTGAAGACATTCAATTATAGAAACTTAGCAAATGTTTAATGAATGAAAGGATAAAAGTGAGTGTCAATTTGAAACAATGAATATAATTAGATTCTGAAGGTTGGGTTAATTGAATTTCCTTGGGCTATTAAATAGAATCAGAATCCAGGAAATCAGAAGTTCAGTTCAAATTTAACTCATGTTTAGTTCATAAGCCATTTACTGCCTTAAGACACTTTCTTCCAGAAGCTATTTTTCAAAAGTGAAGGATAAAGAAAGCAGCCCTGAATGTGAATTATACCAGGAACTGTGAAGGATAAAATGAAAAAGATATTACAAAATGAATTACCTACAATGGTCTAACTTTTGTCTTATATGAGGGTAGGAGGGTGCACAACAAATGCCTAGCTTAATGTACAAAATATTAAATATAGACACTACTACTTAAGGTAGCACCAGTCTACAGAATACCCTAGTATATGTGAGGTACCAACTCTATAGACTGCTAAATGAGCCTGTAAAAGTTGAGAGTAATTAAAGAGACACATTCTCTCTTGGATCACTGTAATAAACTTCCTCAACTATCTTTATTTTAATTTCCATATAGCTCTTTTCTATAAATCTTAATGCTCTAGTCATGGCACATTTAATGGCAACAACATTTGAAATAACAGTAAAAATTTTGTTGCTGCTAGAATACTGGAAGTTTGTGAACGAGAGTAATTTAAAAAACTTGGTGGTAGTCAAAGAATACTAAAACAGAGAATTTTTAGAAATTATTTATGCACATACTTGATTTTATAAATGCATGTATGTTAAAATGTAAAATACATCCTAGAAAATGACTATTTGATGGAACCTATAATTTGAGTACAATATGCATTTTCAGAGGACTGTGATTTTAACTAGGGAATGATGAATGTATAGCTAATTGTGTATGTTTGTTCATAGGAGAAAAAAATAACATGTTTATAAGGTTCAGGTTATCTCCACTCATGAAAAATGAATGGATTTATTTGAAAATATTATATTGTGCATCTTCTTCCTTTCTTGGTTGCTCCCTAATGAGATTGTTTAAGGAAAAAAAACCACATGGAATACAAATGTAAAGTATTAATCAAGACTCTAGATGCAAATAGCATATTGAGAGAATACTGCATAGTTTACAGTATGGTTTAAAACTATTGTGTAATGGCCAAATATAAGATCTAGAGGTCACACAGTTGGGAAGAGTGCCCAAATACATAGGACAGCTCTAGTTGGAGGAAACGCAGGCAATACTACTGTTCCTCTCGTGGGCCCAGATTCCGCAGAAAAGGGGCAATCAAAGCCAACATCAAACTTCTGCCACCTCTGCTTCGGGTGGTTGCCATTGACACTTAGATGGAACAGCCACAAGGCCAGATTTTTTGTAACTTCTGATTTGAACTGGTGTTTGGGATGGCCAGATGGAAGGTAACATATCTGTGCTCTTACTATACTGAATTATCTGGCTTTCTAGTCACTGGGGACATCACAGTTTGTTCAAAGACCTCACTCCACTAGTACTAGTACACCATTTGGTAACCTCCCTGTTCTAAAATGGAACACATTCAAATTACACAAGTTAATGATCCACACAGCTTTCCAATCTGCAAGCTATAAGCTACTTGAGCTGTGGCATCCAAAGTCCTAGGGGAGAGAGAGTGAGGGCTGAGGCAGCTGGTGTTAGAAAAATGAAAATCTATAGGGATGTGTACTTAAGAAAAAAAAGACTTTTAGCTCATGTCTGGTTAGCCACACTCATTTTTTCACTGTTTCTATACAACCTCCTATTAATTATTTTGGCAAGAACAAATAAATTATTAAGAAAAAAAGACTTGGTAATTTTTTTTTCACTATAATAATATTTAAGAAAATAGTTAATACTTATTTATCATGTACTATATGTAATACTAAGAATTTACTATTCCTATATGCTAGGCACTTTTAAAAATATTTTACATACAATAACTTAATCTTCACAAATATATTTACTTCAAAATTCTTATGTCCCATTTTATAGATAAGGTGCTTCATGCTTAACTAAAGTGTCCAAGGCAACATAGTAAATGGCAGAAGTGAGATTTAAAGCTATGCAGTTTATCTACATAATTCGTATTTCTCAATACCATTTTACATCACCTAAGACAGACCCTGGAATAGGAACCCTAATTGCCAAGAGAAAGTCAATGGGGGCTGCTAAATTCAGAAATGTGTACATTAATAAACTATCATTCACTGTTTAATAATTAAGAGTGACTTTAAGTCCATGGTTGCTTCAGACAATCTTGGGTTATTCCTCTTTCCCTATTATAATTAAAAGTGATCCTTTTTTTCTCAAACTTTCCTGGTTTGAGGAGTAAATTACAAAAACATCCTATGAAAATCCACTTATGCTATTAGAGTGTTAGCTTCTATTTCAAAGTCAACAAACAGAACTTAGAATTAGGCTAATAGAGACCCTCTTTACTTGTTATTGACTTTAACATATTGTCAAAATACAACCAATTAAAGATATAAAACCAGGTGCACTGACATATGCCTGTAATCCCAGCATCTCTGGAAGCTGAAGCAGGAAGTTTGCAATTTAGAAGGCAACCTAGTAATTTAGCAAGACCCTGTCTCAAAATAAAAAATAAACAAAAAAGGGCCGTGCATATACATCAGTGGTAGAACACCTGTGAGTTAAATCTGCAGTACAAAAAAAAAAATGTGTGTTTGTGTATATGTATGTACATAAAATATTTTAGTCAGCAGCTTGGGAGGCTGATACAGGAGGATTGTGAGTTCAAAGCCAGCCTCTGCAAAAGTGAGGCACTAAGCAACTTAGTGAGATAATTAATGTCTCTAAGTTAAAAAAAAATACAAAATAGAGCTGGGGATGTGACTCAGTGGTTGAGCATCCCTGAGTTCGATCCCTTGTACAAAAAAAAAAAAAAAATTACATTTGCTATCATTATAATACAAAATTCTAAAGCATATGACACTGTTTATGGTGTAACATAGAAAACTTCAATGACCCATTCTGGTTAAGCAAATAGAACATTTGAATGCATTTTAACTGCCATAAAGCTATTATTTTATAGATCTATTTTATAATAAAATGTTTTATAATTGTCATAATCTATCATAATCTATTATTTTATAATAGATTTATAATCTGTTGTATAAGCAATCTACTATTAAAAATTTGAATAAAAATACTCCCATCCCCCAAAAAACTTAGAATTTATTTAACCATTTAATTCATACTTGATAAAATTACTCTCTAAAGGTTTTCCTATCATTCATATAACACAGTGATTGGAATGAATTATATGTGTTTTTAAAAATTCAACCCATCAATTTCAAGTACTTATATAGATACCAATAATCACTTAATATAATCAATTTTAAACCTATTTATATAAAACCAGTGGACTAGTAATATAAGCAGCAAACACATAATAAGATTTTCACAGAACAATAATAAATTTGATAAGATGAATCTACAGTACAAAGGAAGCATGAATGTTTATCATTTACATTGAGTAATTGATATCGTCCCTAAGGACTGGAGGACAAGATGTTTGTATATGTATATGTTTCACAAATCCCACGTATGGCATTTATACATTCTCCATGTTCATGGTTTTTGTGTTTTATAAGGTTATGAATGATGTTAGTGTAAACCAGAAACAGAAAAACTCAACCTTGCTATTACTAAGGCACAGACTTAAAGTTGCTTTTTTATCAAAATACAAGGGAAACCGGAAGTAATTTCATATCTGGAAGGAGGCAACCAGCTGTTTTAATTTATTTTACAATATACTATTCCCCAATGAGAAAGCAAGTCAATAGAGTCTCAATAGGCACAAAGTTCCCTTCTAATCACCCCCAAACTTTTACAGGTTTATAATAATATTCTAAGTTATTATAATGTATGTTTTCAACTCAAATTCTAAGCACTACTAACGAGAAAATTTAGAGGTCAGTGCCTGAATCTATCTGTAAACAAGCTACTACTTGTGTTGAACACTTAAAATAAATCCTTGACAATATCACTTTCTTAGGTTAAAAAAAACCTGCTCTATTATTGTATCACACACACACAATTCTTTTACACATATCCAACAGTATTTCTTTTGAGATAGTATCAACAGAAAGTTCTCATGTACAGATTTTTCCACTTCGTAACAACTTTTATTTTAAATGTTTTATTTCTTCCTAAAGTGACACCTCATTTCTACCTCACAGCCAGTAGGTGAAGGATTTTCTTTTCATGAAGTCTTCTTTTTAAGATAAAACAAATAGCATCTATATCCATTTTAGGCTAGTGCCCTTCATAAATTAACACCTACATTATTTCTTTCAAAGCCTAGCAGTGATCCAATCTGTCCTATTTATCATCTAGTTATTTAGAGTATGTGTCTTGATTTCTTCCACCTTTATATGTTGCTTGGCAGTAGTACAGTTAATTGAGTGAAGAGATAAGAGAAAAACAGGATTATAAAGACAAGAATGAGCAAGGTTTGGAACTAAGCAACAATTTCAGCAGCTGTGTGTGTATACTGCAAAGGAGGCACGAGAATTAGCTAGCATGCATCAGCAGGAACCAGTACAGCATTCCTGCCAACTAGATTTTGATGGTACTTGATAAAGGGACATGGGGCAGAATTCAAGAGTGGTTAAAGAAATCCAACTTGGATGCACTTTCTCAAACATGCTATTTAACAGGCTGGCTTACTGCAAAAGTGACTCTTAAGAGATAAGACGAAAACAATTGTTCACATAGAGTAAAGTGAAAATGCCTGAGTTATCCTGGCATGGAGTCAAAATGACTCAGAAAAGTGATCTTTCAAGGAAGAAATATATTACCAGAGACCAGTCCACTCGTGAGAGGATTATGTTCTGCAGAATTCCCAAAGCACATATCTGTTCACTAAAATCATCTGGAAAACATCGGTAAAAGTACACTGGATAGAAAGTTTAGTGGTGGTTTTCTTTTGTAGGCCAGAGTTGATGACAAGTGGTCACAGTGCTTTACTTTAAAGTAATAGAAAAGATGGTACTCCATAGCAATAGAGAAGTGAAATTCTCACCTGTCAGAAGACAGGCAATCAATCACAATCACTAGAGTGCCCAGTATGTCAGAAAAAAAGTGACTCTTGATCCATAGAAGTTAAGGAGATGACATAGAAAATGTAATCTCTAAAAGCAAAACAATAGAGGAAAAACACATGGAAGTAGCTTTTCGTATAATTATTATATAATTTTTTGGTATTTGCATATCTTCCTTGACCTCTCAGAAGGATATTTGTTCACTTCAAATGTAAGTCCCTTCAAGATAAATATATATACACATATTCAGAAATAGACACATAACTATCCTCGACCAAATTGAGAAAAGCTTACAGTATAGAACAAATTCACCAGAGTGGCTATCTTCTCTACATGAGTCCTAACTTTCATTATTTGGTGTGTTTCTTCAGTGAGTTTTAAGCACTCAATAATCCATTTTGTCTATATTCATTTACCACACTGGTACTTTAGGAGAATATGTCAAATGCTAGCTTTACTGGAGATACTGCAGTGAACAATAATATCCTGCCTCCTATGTGCTTACATTCCTGGAAAGGAAGAGAGCTTGTGGTGAAATTTTCATGTGAAGTAACAGGTGGTGATTGTTGCTTTAGAGAAAAATTCAAATTAAACCACAGTTTCAAGATGTACAATTTCCACCCTACTCTGCAGAAATTAAAAAAGAATTAAAAAGTGTTATTTAAGTATAGCATATATTACAGAGTATTTTCCATCATTGTTTGGTAGACTAAGCATTTTAGGAAGTCAAATAAAATTTTCTGCATATATATTGCCAAGAGAAACATTTACACCCTGTATATTTTTACACAGATTATAACAACTATAAAAGATTACTTGAGGGCTGGGGTTGTGGCTCAGTGGTAGAGTGCTCGCCTAGCATGTGTGACGCCCTGGGTTCGATCCTCAACATCACATAAAAATAAAGATATTGTGTCCATCTACAACTAAAAAATAAAATATTAAAAAAAGATTACTTGAACTTTCATTCAATTCTTATAATAAATATATTATGAGAATATGCTTTAAAAATAATGGCTTCTCTAAAGACGTAGTTTGGAATCATGCTGGGAAATTGACTATCCACATGCAGAAGAATAACCCTAGACCCCTACGTCTTCTCAATACAAAAATAAATTCAAAATAGATTAAACACATAAACAGAAGACCTAAAACTATGAGATTAGTAAAATAAACATAGAAGAAATGCTTGAAAGCATTTGAATGAATGAAGAGTTTTTGAACAAAATTCTAAAACCAGGAAACAAACACAAACATAGACAAATGGGATTCCACACAATTTACAAACTTAATGTTAAGAAACATTAAGCAGAGTAGATACCTCCTACTGAATGGAGAAATTATTTTCAAACTATACATCTGACAAGGGATTAGTGTCCAGAATATGTAAGGAACTACAAAAACTCAAGAAAAAATAATCAAATGAAAGATGGTCATAGACCGAAATAGACATTTCTCAAAAGAAGAGGTATGAATGGCCAACGGGTGTATGAAAAATGCCCCAAATCACTGTTGACCAGGGAAATCAATTCAAAACCACAATAAAGTATTACCTTACCTCAGTAAGGTTGGATATTACCAGAAAGACTAATAATAACAAATGTGGGTGAGGATGTGGAGAAAAGGGAACACTGGCACACCACCAGTGGGAATGTAAATTAGTACAGGCATTATGAAAAATAGTATGAAGTTTTCTCAGTTAATTAAAACTAGAATCACCATATGAGCTGTCAATTCCATTACTGGGTATATTTCCAAGGAAATGAAATCAATATGTCAAAGAGACATCTGCACTCTCATGTTCGTGGCAACACTATTTACAAAGCCAAGAAATGGCAATAACCTAAGTGTATAACTGATGAGTGAATCAAGGAAATGTGATAGACACACAATGGAATACTATGTAGCTATTAAAAACGAATAAAATCCTGTCATTTGTGACAATATGACTAGAACTAGAGATCTTTAAGTGAAGCCAGCCAAACATAGAAATACAAATATCCCATGATCTCACTCATATAAAAAAAAAAGTTGAACTCATACAAGATGAGAGAGTGAACTGGAGGTCTATGGAGGTTGGAGAGAGAAGGGAAGAGGGAAGATGGGGAAAGTTTAATCAATGAGTACTTACAGTTATATAGGAGCAAGAAGCTCTGATGTACTATTCCACAGTAGGATGAATATAGATAAAAATAATATACTCTATCTTTCAAAAATTAAGAAAGGATTTTAATGGTTTTCCATAAAAAATGATTAATGTTTGAGGATAGCGATATGAATAACATGATTTAAACATTAATTTATATATATAAATATCACACAGGATCCCATTAACATGCAGAAGTTTATGATTTTATGTATCAGTTAAAATAATCTAAAAATAAGATAAAATGTTTTATACATGTAGATAAGTCAATTTAGCATCCAAATCCTATTTTTACATTGATTTCTGTAATGTATATAAACTTTGCCAGGCTACAGTGTCTGCCCTCTCCAGTACAAGCTGATGCTACAGGCTTTTAATTCATATAGTAGCACAATAATGATGGCTACTACTTTAGTATTAAAAATCTAAGAATTTTAATACTAATAAATTCTGTCATTACACTAGTGGCCTAATTTGGGCAAAGCCAATGCCATACCAATGTTTCAGTTCAGAGAAGAGAGAAGTTGTCACCAACAGCAGGCATAATCAATGACCACCAAAGAACATGTCATCTACTCCCACCTTTTTTTTTTTTTTTTTTTTGAAAAACAGTTATTACTTCTGCCCCTTTTCAAATACCTCAGTCTTCACTGGTATTTGCTGCTGCTTGAAGAAAGCATTTGGCATCAATTTGAAAAATGATGGTGGGGTTATTTAGAAGACCTCATGTGCAGTGACATTTTTTGTCATTCTGCCTTTTCCCAGTCGCTGTGTAGAAACACTATTGTGACAGCCAATTTCCTAACCTTATGTGACCTGAGTTTAATTAGCTTGCCTGGGCCTCATGGTATCATTTGTAAAATTAACCAAAAAAGAAAATAAATGACAAAACGATTCTGATAATATAAATTACAGAACACTTAATTTTCACAAAATTTCATTTTGATGAATAAAGTCCAAGCTGTCATTTCTTTTTCATTCAGAAAAATAAAAATTTAATCTTGAAAAGATGGCAATTATGTATTGTAGATTAGACATTTTACAAATAATATGAGAGGACAATAATATAATAGAAAGTGTTATTCTAAAATCACTAGTTAGATTTCTATGTAGCAATGCTGAATAAGTTAAAATTGTTTGAAATTCCTATTCCAAATTGTATCCAATGCACATTGATGCAGCCATCTGCAGTCAAATCTGTGCTATGTGACAGGAAAGTGAAAGAAAAATAAAGTTGGACTGAAAAGCTTCCCTTGAATATGAGATGCTGGCAATGGTGGCCAGACTACTTTTAGTGTAATTTGTTATGGATATGATTCTCAGTCCTTTATTTTTTCAAATATTATTAAAAGGACACTAAAACAGAAGATGCTAAATTTGAGGACCCAGGAAAAGTATATTGCTTACCTTAAACAGGTTTAGATTTTGAGAAATCTGTAGTATACAATGGAAATGGAGGAAGAATGGCTTCCATGTTGTTTTTTCTCAGGGTTAACTGTACTCAGCAGATTTTCAGCTAATGTTATCTCTACTGTCAATGAGTGATGAGTAATGGGGCCATATATTTCAAGTTACCTCTGGATGCTTGACTCCTAAAAAATATGCTAATATCATCAAGGAAAAAAGAATAAATGAGAGAGCTAATATTTTATCAAAAGAATGAGTAGAATGTGGAGAATTAAACCAAAATATGGAACATCATTCCTCCAGTTTGTAAACTTTTCCCCATCTCATTGCTTCCATCTTATATCTATGGAATACACCTGAAAGTTCAGTTATTATCCTACTAAGATTTCAGCTAGCAATGTATAAAATACAACGGAGGGCTGGGATTGTGGCTCAGTGGTAGAGTGCTTGCCTAGCATGGGCGGAACCCGGGTTCGATCCTTAGCACCACATAAAATAAAGGCATTGCGTTGTGTCCATATACACCTAAAAAATAAATATATATATTTTTAAAAAGGCTATGACTTTAAAAAATACACTGGATTTTATTTCCTGAATAAATGTGTAGAAAATATCGCTTAGATATGAGTTCTTTACTCTGGTTTTGATGTTATCAGTATTCTCTAAGAAATTAAAATCTTGGAAAAGTTTCCTCATGATAACAGTGGAATGTGAAAATGATTAGTAGACTTTCCTATTCCTCTGAGTGGAATTCCCACTAAACCATTAAGAAAGTATATTAAAATTCAAAAGAAACCAAATACAAGCAATGAAACAAATTTGCTAATGTATATCTTTTTTTTTAAATTTTTATTGTTGGTTGTTCAAAACATTACATAGTTCTTGATATATCATATTTCACACTTTGATTCAAGTGGGTTATGAACTCCCATTTTTACCCCGTATACCGATTGCAGAATCACATCAGTTACACATCCATTGATTTACATATTGCCATACTAGTGTCTGTTGTATTCTGCTGCCTTTCCTATCCTCTACTATCCCCCCTCCCCTCCCCTCCCCTCTTCTCTCTCTACCCCCTCTACTGTCATTCATTTCTCCCCCTTGTATTATTTTTCCCTTTACCCTCACTTCCTCTTGTATGTAATTTTGTATAACCCTGAGGGTCTCCTTCCATTTCCATGCAATTTCCCTTCTCTCTCCCTTTCCCGCCCACCTCTCATCCCTGTTTAATGTTAATCTTCTTCTCATGCTCTTAGTCCCTACTCTGTTCTTAGTTACTCTCCTTATATCAAAGAAGACATTTGGCATTTGTTTTTTAGGGATTAGCTAGCTTCACTTAGCATAATCTGCTCTAATGCCATCCATTTCCCTGCAAATTCTATGATTTTGTCATTTTTTAATGCAGAGTAATACTCCATTGTGTATAAATGCCATATTTTTTTTTTATCCATTCGTCTATTGAAGGGCATCTAGGTTGGTTCCACAGTCTTGCTATTGTGAATTGTGCTGCTATGAACATCGATGTAGCAGTGTAATTCTTAAGCCTGAGATAATGTTAAGTAGCTTAAAGGCACACAAGAACATTGCGGAAACATTCTGAGTATTCCCGCAATGTCCTGGACCTATTCTTTCTTGCATATAAAAGCACATCACTCTAGTGATGCTTCTCTCTGCTTCTGGCACATTTTATTTTTCCTTTCTACTTGTTTATTACCATCAACAAATACTTCATTTTCAAAAACTGTGATTGACTGAACCTTGTCCTCAAGATTTTGCCTATTTCTCTGTTTCCCTTTATGACAAAACTCAGTGAGGAGTGTTATCAATAGTTTCTATGCTGCCACTGCTACCTCCCTTTAACCTTCCTACTCAGACTTTCACCCCCAACATGTCACTAAAATGTGTCAAAGAAACCAATCACTTGGATGTTATTAAATCCAGTGTCAATTCTCAGTCATTGTTTTAATTAATGTGGAGTTTTAGGAACAATTGAAAGCCATTACTGGGAGTCAAATGACAGTTTTCTGCTGCCAGTATGCTAATTGTTTCCTGTTCTTTGTATTTTATGAAAGGTAATAAATATGTTGTGGTGTTATTTAAACCTGTTATGATTTATTAGTTTGATTATCCTTCAGAATCTAGGACTACTGCTACTATTTAATCATATATAGGTCTAAGAGTTTGGCATATAAATGAGATTAACTTTAAAATATCCAACTCAACATAGCAATAGCACATTTGGAGAGGAAAAGAAAAGGAAGACAGACCAGAGAGGAGACTCTGGTGCCAGGGCACAATGATGTAGCAAAACCTCTGTTGCAGAATACTGGGATCAAATGTCAGCAATTTTCTGCATTTGTTTGTTTTCTGATTTGTTCTTTTATTTAAGGATGGAATTTTTTTTCTGCCCTAGAATTGAAACATTAAACTTATAAGGAAAGGCAGATGAAGAGGAACATTATAAACAGATGTGAGGGGTATTATATGGTTGCTTCTCAACTGATGTTAAGTAAAATTGCTGAAAACAATTTGTGAAAGAAAATAGTCATACTAGGTTAAATAGAGACAATGAAAAAGAAGGGTCTTATACCAAAGATTTGTTGAAAATTTAGGAAATGCAGTATTCATAGTTGATCCTCCTTATGTATGACCATTAATCACTAGGCATCTCCTAGGTACACAATATGGCAACATAGTAACTTATGGATAGGATATAGTTCGACCTATGACATTTTTCTTAAAAACACTAGAAAGTACTTAATAAATATTGGCTATCTTACATTCTTCGGTGAATGGTAAGAAAACTAAAAATTTCATAATGGAAAATTCAAGTTGAGTTCCAGCAATGTTCAGATTCCAATTATTTTTTCAGAATTTAAATATAATGTAATGAATTAACCCAACTGGAATAGGTGAAGGTATAAGCAGAAACTGAGTAATTTTATGCTGAAAAAGATTACTATTTGATTTATTACCTTCTTAAACGATAGAATACCCCCTGAAACCCTTCAAAAGTTGCACATACAAGCAAACAGATTGTGTTTATGATGAGAAGCAATGCTCCCACTGAAATGACATATGCCTATGATGAATAATAAAAACCAACAGTCCAACCAATCAACAAACAAAACATCCTTGTATGGGCAGTGCCTTTAGCTTAGAACCTAATATTTCAACCTTATGATCAAAATTTAAAGGGTCCTATAGGAAATGACCCACCTGTTAACACATGTGCCATGTATATGATTTAATAAGAATGTGTTTCAATCATTTCAATGAAGGAAGATGGGCAACAGAAAAATAGAAATGATAATATTAAAAAAAGGAAGAGGAGGAATGGATTAGTTTAATGGAACCATTAAGGTGATCAATAAAGAACAGGATGGAAATCGAAATGAAAAGAATCAGAGTGCTGCTGACAAATACCTGTTGATTAAAAGTCATCAGTTAAAGGATGATAACATGCCCTGGCTGAAATGGATATCCTACTTCAAAGGCTTAAAAATACTCCTCCATCTATTCTAGGTAGGAAAAATGTCAATTCAATGATGCTGAAGATGACTGGCGGAAGAGGAAACTGATGTGGTAAATTAATGATGGCTTTTCCATAGTTGGAAATAGATGAATCAATATTGGTTCATAAACTGAATGAAGTTCACAGTCTATATTATGGTTCAGTCTTATGACTGCTATAGTTCCACAGGTTTTGACAAACATAAAACAACATATATCCATCATTACAGTGTCATACAGGTAGTCAGTCTCACTCCCCTTAAAATTCCTTGTACTCCATCAATTTATTTCTAACCCTCTGCCCAACCACCCCCCACACACACCCAATTCTTAACAACTACTGCTCCTTTTTACCTTCATACAGTTTTGTTTTTTCCTTAATGTCTAATGGTTGGAATGAAACATTACTAGGCTGTCTTTCCATGGCTTAACAGTTCATTTATTTTAATAATTGAATAATATTCCACTGTAAGGATGTACCAGAGTTTATCAGTTTATCTATAAAAGGACAATTTTTGATGATTATGAGTAAAGCTGCATAACATTCATGTGCAAGTTTTTCTATAATAAGGTTTCCACTCATTTGGGTATACCTAGCAGTGTGATTGGTAGATGGTATGATAAGTATCAATGTTTAGCTTTCAAATAAGCTACCACAGCAGTGGAAATGCCTGTACCATTCTGCATTCCTGCTAGCAATTAATGAAAGTTCCTGTTGCAGATCCCCATCAGCATTTGCTGTTGTTAGTGTACTGGAATTTAGTCATTCTAGGTGTGCAGTGGTATTCCATCAGAATGATTTTAATTCCTTGATAATGTATGATATTGGGCATTTTCTTACATGTTTTCGTTTGTTAGGTATATTATATCTTTTCTTCCAATATACAACGTTTATGTATTTTCTTATTGTGCTGTATTACAAAAGATTTCCGAATAGAGAGGTAAACGGGAGCATTTTCAACTGGATCTTGAGCACAGGGGAAATTATTTCTTTCAACCATTAAGTACAACATTAACAATATGATCATTTTATAGATTTCTTTCATGAAACTGAGAAAGTGCCTCCTATTTATATTTTGCTGATTTTTTGTTGCTTATTAACTTATTTTTATCATGAATAGATTCAATTTTTGTCAAATGCCTTCTCTGCACCTATTACTATGAAAATATAATTTTTCTTGTTTACACTATATATGTGATGGATTAATTTGGTTTTGAATATTGAACAGGTTAGCATACCTAGAATAAACCATGATAGTGAATTCTTATATGTTACCCTAGCAATATTTTGAGTATAAACTAAATTTTCCCTTTCTAAAAGCCAGGCTCAGTCACCTTTAATAGAGTTTCTAATTCTAAAACTCTCAATCAACCAGTGTTAATATATCTGCCTTATATGCCTTCCTCGTAGTGACCAATAATCTCTTTGATAGCTAAATACAACCTATTTGACTCATCCCTCTAATTTTGCACCACCCTCAGTGACTACACAGATATGAAACAGGGACTGTCCCCTCAGTCACAAGGTAACCCTACAGAACTCATGACTGCTGACGTTGAACTCATCTGTAGAAGCCTTTGTAAAACCATTGGTGATAACTTGGACTACAATAAAACCTATGGCCTGTGAGTCCTTCACTGTTTCTTGTTGTTGGTTGAGCACGCCTCTTCCAGATGGTTCTCCTTGCTGTTGGACCAACAAGACATGTGCCCTATTCTCTCTAGGATCTGATATAAAAATTCTTTTGTTATTCCATGTATTTTGTTGCATTGCCTTCCTTGTCTCATCTGATGGACACACTAAACTTCTCTCCTGATCTGGCCTAGAACTTATAGCCATTCTTGAGACTTTAGAAAGAAATCATACTTACAAAACAATTCCGCTCTTATTCACGACATATGATTTTTCCTATGCATGGTTGGATTTTATTGGTTGGATAATATTTTATAGAGTTTTTCCATTCATTTTAATGAGAGATAGTGTCTATTTTTTTATCTACTTTTGTAATGAAATGTTTTATGGTAAAGTTGCTCTCATAGAATGAGATATAAAGTTTCCGATTCTGTTTTTTGGAAAAAAATTAAAGGGAACTAGCATCTTTTTTACCCAACATTTTACAAAATTTAACAGGAAACTATCTGGGGAATGTACTTTGTTTTAGAATATTATTAACTTTATTCAATTATTTATAGAAAAAGCTCTATTTAGATCATATCTAGTTGTCTGAGTTTCATCACTCTCTATAATAGAATTTTCTTTTCACTCTAAGTCATCAAATGTATGGCTTAGAGCTGTTTGTAGTATTCCTTTATCAATATTCATGATCCATAGGATAAGTAGTAATGGCTCCTCTTAACTTTTGATTTTAATTGAGCCAGCTTATATTTTTTCCTTCTTTTCCAGGTTAGATACTTATAAATTGTAATCTAACAGGAAGCTGAATAACTGATGCCACATATCTTGCTTTAGTAAAATAAAACTGTCACCTGGATCAGAGTGGAATATAAAAAATATACCCTATGAACTCTCTTTGAGAGAAGAGATTTTGAGATAAAATGTTATTACTGCTTTTTTTATTATAAATCATTGTAAGAAATTGTTGAACTAAAAAAATCGACTTGACATGTTTGCAATCAGGGATGTGCTGGAAGAAACAAAACACAAATATTCTAGAATTTTCAGAAGAAAGACTTGCAGTTGTTTATTTTATGAATCCATGTAAGTTTCAGAACTGTTATGAATAATATTTATTGAAGACACATCTGGTGCAAAGAAAAAAGTACAGGAGAAATATTTTTTTTAAAAAATGTATTGATAAGGATAGATATTCAAGTTGTCAGGCTAGAGGAAGGCTGCATTCCTTGCCACTCCATGGTTCAGGATTCAAGCAGCAAGAGTACTGCTTCTCTGTAAGAGCAGACACCACTCAAAAAAGCCCTGGAGGCCTGATTAGACCTAAACACCTCCAGGTGGAACTCCACTTACAACTCTGCAGTGGCTCCACCCAGATCCTTATCAATCTGGTCTGTGCAGACACAACTCCAACTGATAGAACTTTCCATCCCATCATACTTCATATAAGGGAGAAGAGAAGCTGAGAAATATTTGAACCAGCTTTAGTTTTAGGCCTCTCCAACCACAGCTTGGTGAGCAACACACACAAAAAGAAGGGGTTTAACAACCATTAGCCCTTGCTCTTGTGCTTAGTACATAGCTCATGAAAAAATGGAAAAAACAATAGTCAAGCATAGACAATGACCATCTATCCTCTGACTATTTTGATAACCTCAGTTGAAATAATTCCTTATTTTTTCATTAAGAATCTCTTTTTTTCTTTGTGTGTGTGTGTATGTGTGTTTTTGGATTGGCTCATGGATACATACACATATTTCTTCCTCATTTATAGGTTTTTTGGGAGTGGGGGTATCAATAATTCTATCTAGGAGTGCTTATCCACTGAGCCACATCCCAAGTGCATTTCTTTTTAATTAATTTTGAAACAGGGTATTATTTTGCTCAGGGTCTTGCTAAGTTGCTTAGGTTGGCTTTGGATTTGCAAACCTCCTGCCTCAGCCTCTCGAGCTGCTGGAATTACAGGCTCGTTTATAGTATTTTAAAATGTAGTTATTTTCTTTGCCTTGTCTTTTGAGAGTTAGCATTTTTGATTAGTATATTTTGGGTTTTAATTTTTTTTTCTGTTTCTTTTGTGTCTTTCTCTCTTTTCTTCTTCCAAATTCTATTATTTTCTTTCATTCTCTGTTTTGTTGCTTGTATTAATATTCCTTCCTTATAACCATCAGATGCTACATTTCTTCTGCATTTTCTGTTAACATTTTGAAATTGTAAACTCTTTTCTACATTCCTATCATGTTTTCTTTTCTCTTAATTAACTGTATCCTCACCATCTTTTCTGCACTAATTGCTTAATATAACTCCTGTCTCTGCCCTTAATGTTGCAATTATTACTGCTGTGCATGACATAGTTGACACCTGTTGTTTGCTTTAATGCCAGCTATAGGTAATGATTACTTACTGTTTATTTGTGGATAATTGTTGACCCAACATTTCTGTTGTTTTGTTTTGTGGCAATTAACATTATAGGTGGTAGGAACCAAGCAGTTAGTTTAATGCTGAATAGTGTTTGCATTAGTTGTTGATATTTTTGGTTTCCCCCTATTGGGAGGAATCCTACAGGGAAAGCTGCAGGGACACTATAAGCTCACAGCTTAGGGAATCTGCTGTTAAACTTAGCTCAAACAAAAGACAGTGAACATTTCTCCACAAATTAATGACACTTGATTTTAGCTATACTTTAATACAAAAAATTGAAGAAACAAAAACACAAACTAATGCCCAGGTCCCAAAGAGAAACAGCTAGGAGTGGGCCACCATGCCAAACCTATGGACAATAGCAAAAATAGAAAAATAATACAAAGGCTGTGAATAACACAGCTAGGAGAGGGTCTCAATGCAGACCATTCTAGGAAACATTGGCAAGAGAAGATTGTGCCTTGAAAAGAGAAATACCTTCAACATATCATAAAACCCAACACACACAAATACAAGAAATAAGAAAAAGCAAGCTAAAATACTACCTACTAAAGGTCATAATTCACCAGCAAATCACCCCAAAATATTGAAGTGAATGAAATATCAGATAAGGGATTCAAAGAATCATTATAAAAATTACCAATCAATTCCAAGAGATAACAGAAAAGTAACTGAATGAATTAGGAAACTCAGTATGGAATATGAATGAGAATTTCAATAAGGAGACGGACATTTTGTAGAAGAATCAAACAGAAATCTTAGAAATGAAAGACACAAGAAATCAAACAAAATGTTCAATTGAAAGTTTCTCTGATAGAGTAGACCATGCTAACGTAGGAAAGGTAGCAGAATACAACAGTCACTAGTATGGCAATATGTAAAAACATGGATGTGTAACCGATGTGATACTGCAATCTGTATACAGGGTAAAAATGGGAGTTCATAACCCACTTGAATCTAATGTATGAAATATGATATGTTAAGAGCTTTGTAATGTTTTGAACAACCAATTAAAAAACAAAAAACCTTTAAAGGTAAAAAAAAAAAAAAAGATTATTTCAGAGCTGGAAGACAGTGATTGGCCTGGAATATTCAGATATTATTAAAGAAAAAAAAAGTAACCACGATCAGAATATACAAGAACTCTGGGATGAGATGAAGAGACCAAATTAAAGAATCACTGGAATTCAGGAGGGCTGTGAGATGCAGGCTAATGGAATGGACACACTCTTCAGGAAAATAATAACAGAAAAATTTCCAACCCCTCAGAATAAGACAGGACCAAAAAAGAACCTCTTCATTACACATTATAATTAAAATGTTTAACATATAGAACAAGGATAGTTTTAAAAGCCTCGAGAGAAAATCTCAGGTCACATTTAAAGGCAAGTATATTAAGAATAACTTCTGATTTCTCAGCACAAATTCTACAAGCCAGGAAGCCTTGGAACAATATATGCAGCTCCTGAAAGAAAATAACTGTCAACCAAGACTGCTATATCCATCAAAGCTACCATTCTAAATTGAAGATGGAATAAAAACTTTCCAAAATAAACAGAAACTAAAAGAATTCATGACTACTAAACCAGCACTACAGAAATTAAAGAAATATTGCACAGAGAGGAAATTAAAAAAAACAAACCTCAGAGCTCACACAAAAAAATCTAATTTTAAGAATAGCTAAGCAAATGAGGAACATAACAAAATAAAACTTGGTAAATAAATCAAAGTGGAATGAATTAATAAACATCTCTCTATAATAACATTGAATGTAAATGGAAGAGCTACTCTCAGAACTGAAAAAGCAGATTTTACACCAAAATTAATCAGAAGAGATAAATAAGTTCACTTCATATTGGTAAATGAAACACTCCAACAAGAAGAAATAATAATAAATATTTTTGTCCCAAATGTGGTGCAACCAATTATGTAAGAGACACTACTCAAACTGAAGCTCCAGATAAACCTCAGTACAATAATGGGTGATTTCAATATTCCTATCTCACCATTACATAGTTCATACAGACACAAACTTAGTAAACTCTGCACCTAAAAATTATCAGAAATCAAAGGGACTTTTTTTTTATAGTTTGGATGTGAGGTATCCTTTCCAAAAGCTCACCTGTGAGACAATGCATGAAGGTTCAGAGAAGAAATGATTGGGTTGTAAAAGTCTTAACCCAATGAATGATTTAATCCCTTGGTAGGGATTAACTGAGCGGTAGCTGAAGTAGTAGGATGTGGCTGGAGGAAGTGGAAATTTGGGGCATGGCTTTGGGTATATATTTGTATCTGACAAGAAGAGTCTGTGCTTTCTGATCACCATGATATGAGCTGCTTCCCTCTTCCACTCTCCCACCATGGAAGCCCAAAAATTGGAGATGCCCTTCTGTGGACTAAGACCTCTGAGACCATGAGCCCTCAAACTTTCTTTCTCAATTAAAATTAGAGATGAAAAAGGAGAAATAACCACATACACTGCAGAAATCCAGTGAATTATTAGAGATGATTTCGAAAACTAATACTCCAATTAATGGGAAATCTTAGAGGAAATAGACATATTGCTAGACAAATATAATCTTCCAGAACTGAATCAAACAGACATAGAAATCCTAAACAGACCAATAACTTGTAATGACATAAAAGAAGTACTAAAAAGTCTACCAACAAAGAAAACCAAAGGAACAGATGGATTCTCATCTCATCATTAGATGCAATAACACTTAATAACTTATTAGCAAATTATTTTCAATACATTAAAGAGACTCGATTATGTATATTGTGTTAACACTTATCATTAAATAGTATGTTTTAATACATGTGTCATCCAGTCTTTATCATAAGGCTGTGAACTGAGCCACATATTTAGTATCTGTCCTCTAGCTTTTTACAAGCAGATAACAGAAATTTGTAAAGGTTAGGTAATATGCTAGTATTTGGGAAATATGAGAAAAGTATCTCAGTTATTTGATTCCACTACTGTTATTTTTAATTATACTAATAGAAGATTTGATAAGCATTTACTATGAGTGGTCCCTGGTTCATGTTTATATTACTCATTTAAGCGTCAGTGTGAAAAATTCTTAAAAAATAATCTCTAAAATATGTACGTATCCTTGGTTTGAGAAGGCATAACAACATTCAGGAACTGCACTATCTATGGTCATAAAAAGCACATGTATCAGATTTATTCTAATAAAATATTGGCTGCATCTGGCTTCCTGATTTGTACCATCAGTGACATTTAAGATTTCAAGAAAGTACTAGCATTTCCATCTGCTCTGCACCATACATTCTAACACCTGATTTTATTTTCATTTGTGTTCATCTCCAAATTTTACATATCATCTGGTGTCTTTATATAGATTAAAGTTTCTATCCTCAAGGAGATTTCAATTTTTCTATTATTACTACATCCAACAGGACTTTACGAACGAGTGACAGGTATTTAAATTTTTTTTATTAGCTAATGAATAAAATCACTTTTCACTTTTCTTTTTGAAATCAACCTTTATTTACCTTTGTTGAATGGTAATAACCTATAGCAAAATTGATCTTGAATTGAGTTTAGTGCTACAAATGTGATCATTTTTACTAATTAAGAAATGTAAATGAATAGTTCTTGTATTCTATATTGACTTCTTCAAGGATTAAATAATTTTACATACATACATATACATGTATATGTATATGAAATCTGTTAAGTACCAAATGTCTACTGAATAGATAAAATTAAACCAAGTTCTTGACCTCAAAATTCTTAAATTATAAAATGACATTTGAAAAAGTTTGATGAGCAGTTACCATTATTAATAAAACTTTAAAAGGAAATGATAAAATTCATTAATTCTATAAAAAGAAAATAATTTTTATACTGCTTTATATTCATGAAATTTAATTTCATGGTTAACCAAAAAGTTCAAAACTGTCAATGAAGAAATGTCTTCAGCCTAATTAATGTCAACTTTTGGAAATGTGCACTCTATGCTGTGAAAATTGATATTTCCAATTTAGGATAACAAAATCTTAAGAATGTAGAATTTAAGAGGCAAATGCTCTTACCAATGTTTTTCTCATGAAATGTTGATCATCTTTAAACATGTAAGTCTCCAGTGCTGCCCCACCACTAAATTTATTTATAAATTACTGTAACATTGCTGCACTCCAAAGGAGTCAATCACTATTTTCTGTATTTTAAATGTGATGAATCACCTGAAATGGGTTGGGTCTTTGTACAGTTTATATAATGCTGATTATGCTTTTGATGGTAGGACTAGTAATATATAGAAATATTCATATCAGTAATTTTTATTTCAAAATTCTTCTCTAAAATGCAGTGGGATTGCATGTAATTTGAACAGGTTTTTGCCTTAAAGATTCATATTATTATTTTAAGTATTAAAATTATACTCAACTCTGCTGAACATATAGCTTTTCCTGGTCACGAGAAAGTTGTCCAATTTTTTTCTAAACTATTGATTCCAAATCCGCCTTTTATGTGGACTTTTCTGTTTTATCCATGTTTAATATTTGATTCTAAGAAAACTTTTCCTGCTGTATCTAGAATTTAGGAATGACTAATTTTCTCTCTTAATTCAATTTCATCAAATTTAAAATATACATATTCAGTTAAAAACTACGCTGATCTCTGTTGATGAGTACAGCAATAGTGTCCTATAAGAATTTCTCTTGGGATTAGAGAAAGGAATAAAGAGAGGCTACATGGAAATAAATAATTTATTATAATAAAAGGTAGAAATGGTATTAATAGGAAAGCATTTGTTTTATGTGTATAAAATATGATCTACTAACACTGTTACAAAGTCTGTATGTGCTGCTCATAATCATCTGATTGTCCCATAATAAAGTTAAAATTTATATAACAATCCAGCTTGCTTTCACTGAAAATTGGAATTGCTTATTTCTCCAAATATAAAAAATTATATCATTAGGTTTCTTAAACCATTTCCTAAGAAAAGTATCTTATAAATTACTTGAAAAATGGGTTAAGAACTATTTCTATGGCCATCTTTCTTAGAAGCCAAGATTCTGAAATCACTTATGTTCAACTATTTTGAAATTTTGAGGAATAAATAGTTACAGATGAATTAGAAATCACCACATATGCACCATAGTTTCCTGTTACTAAAGGAAGAACACTGAAATCTGAAATCAGCCAGCACATTTAATTTTGGAAAATATAAAATAATATTGCCAAGGATTTAATTTCATATGTGTGAGAAGGAAAAAAAATGAGAATAACAGTCTTAGATTACTTTTTTTTACCATTATACACAATTTTTGCTCAATCTTAATATCTTAATTTTAAAAAGTTAACCCAGTTCTTATTTGTAGTTTTATAGTCATTAAAATTGTATTAAGTTGTAATATACATATAATGATTCTCACAGATCATGGTGTACAGCTCATCACTCTGACAATAAATTTACTCAATGCAACCCACTAAATATCAAAAATCCCCACTGACATTACCCAAGGAACTGCCTCATGGACTTTCTCTCTTAATACTTTCCTTCTTGGAGAGCCAAGTAGCCTGCTGTCAATCACTATGGATTACTTGATTTACTAATTTACCACTATTTCTACAGGGAACAATAAGTATATATTTTCCTAAGATTATTTTTTACTTTTACTTTTTACTTCACAAATGATAACTTTGATATATTTGTATTTCTCCATGTATTTACAAACCATCAGTTTGATTCTTTTAAGGCTAAATATTTTTAATCTTTATTTTTTAATAAAAAATGTATATATTAATGGAATATCAAGTGATGTTTTGATACATGTTATATAATCTTAAAATCAGGTTAAACATTTATCTCCTCAAATATTTATCATTTCTTTATGGTAAAAACATTCAAATCCTTTTTTCTTAAGTTTAAAATACACAGTCCATTATTATGTAAAGTTAGGGAATAACGTCAAAACTTCTTGTTCTTATGTAACTGTAACTAAGTACATGCTGATCTTTCCCCTTCTTCCTTCCCTACTATCTGTAGCTTTTGGTAATCACCATTCTACCCTCAAACATCTATGAGATCCACTTTTTAGATTCCACATGTGAGAGAGATCATGTGGTATTTGTCTTTCTGTGATTTCACTTAACATAATGATTCATAATTCCCTCCATGTTGTTGCAAATGACAGTATGTCATTGATTTTGTGGCTGAATAGTGTTCCATTGTGTACAAGTACCACATTTTCTTTATTCATTTCTCAGTTGATGGAAACTTAGGTTGTTTCATTTCTTGACTGTTTTTAGTAGTGTTGCCATGAACATGGAAATGCAGATGTCTCTTTGACATACTGATTTCATTTCCTTTGGAAATATACTCAATAATGGGATGAATGGATCACATGAAGACCCTATTTTTAATTTGTTGAGGAAACTTCATGCTATTATTTCCACAATGCCTGTACTAATTTACACTCCCACCAACAATGTGCAAGTGTTCCCTTTTATCCATATCCTCACCAGCACCTGCCAACATTTCTGATAATAGCCATTCTTACTGGGGTATGATAACACCTCATTATGGTTTTGAATTGCTTTCCCTGATGAACAGTGATTTGGGGCATTTTTCATACACCTATTGGCCATTTTTATGTCTACTTTTGAGAACTGTGTTTTTAGGTCTGGTGCCCATTTTGATGATGATGATGACGACGACGACGACGGTGACAAAGATTTTGCTATTAAGTTTTTGTAGTTCTTTACCAATTCTAAGTATTAACTCCTTATTACATGAATAGTTTGAAAAATTCTCTCTTTAGGATGTATCTGCTATCTGTTTAATGTTTCCTTCGCTGTGAAGATGCTTTTCAATTGTATGTAATACTAATGTCTATTTTTTAAGTGTTTTTGAAATCTTGTCCAAAAAATCTCTTGCCACTCCAAGATGTTCTGACACATTTCTCTTGTTCATTCTTCTTGTCAGGGTTTTCAGTCCTCCTTTCCTCCCGACCTGCAGGAGAGAGAGGGAGAACACACCCTGGCCAGGACGAGCCAAGAAAGGAGAAGGCCGACTGACTGCTGGCACTCAGCCCTCCCTCGCTGGAGGACAATCAGACACATCAGGGAGACAAGTCAAGGCTGGAGCTCATTTATTGAGGAAGCACACACAGCTAATATAAGGCACAGGAGCCAATCAAGATAAAGGTCAGAAGGGGAGGAGAGTTCTGAGCCTATCCTAGAGGTGGTCCGATTTTTCATCACAACCCAGGGTAATACCTTCTGGCTGATTGCCAGGCACCATCTTAGCCATGTGCGGCCCCAAGACCAGGAAGTGAGCATCAGTCTGCAAGTTAGGCTTCCTTTTCTCCATCATAGGTTTCTATTTCTCTGATGTAATGTGCCCTACACTTCTAATATTTTTATAGCTTTAGATGTTGCATGCAACATGCACCATTTCTACATTACAGCATTCTGAAGTTGTTTCTTTACATCCTCTTATGAGTGAGTTTACAACTTCTGATGTCTTCCTCTTCTCATTAATATTTCTTTTTTTTCCTTATGAAAGAAAATCTTTTACACTCACAGCTTTTGTTTGAGAATGTTTTTATCTCTTATTCATTCCCAAAAGATAGTTTTATTGGATACAATATTCTTAGTTAACTGATTTTTTTTCTTAAGTTCTTTGAAAAATCTCATTCCACTCTCTCCTGACCTGTAGGTTTTTGCTGAGAAGTCTGTCAGGCAAAATGGGACCCCCTTATGTATCATTTGATTCTTTTCTCTTGCTACCTTGAGAATCTTCTTTTTATCATTTACCTTTGAAGGATTGATTATAATATCTTGAGGGGGAACTGGGTGCATTAAATCTGATTGGTGACTCTTAACTTTTCTGTACCTGAATATTTATATCCTTATCTCAGTTTGGGAAGATTTTATTAAGATCTATATGAAAGCACGTTTTAACCTGTTTGACATTCCTCTCAAGTCCCAATAATATGAACATTGCCTTTTTGGTGGTTTTGTTTTTAATGTGGCATTCAGTAGTGACTTTTCTCCAGCCTGGCACCAATTCAAAACGGCACTGATATTGTATGCCTTCAACTAACCTTTACTATCAACTGCAACATTTGTGAAATTATGAGAATAAGAATAAAGCTTTATTTGAAACTACTGTGGAAAATCAATGCATTAGTACTTTGATACAATAATCACTATGGGAGTGCAACTCATTGCATCCTGAGAATTATAGTTCCCTTGGGCAAAATGTTAGAAATGGTAGAAGAAAAATGAAGAGCCTAAGTAGTATGTGCCTAGAGTATTATAGATTTATTCAGTCCAAAGGACTAGAAAAAAGGAGTTCCTGACTAAGTCCAATAGAAACTGTTCAAAATATCTGAATTTAGCTGTCTCACATAAATATATGCACTGCTATTTTAGAGGTGAAAATTGGAACAAATCAACATACTAGAGGTCATTGAATGGACAACTTTTATATCTTGGCAAATATGTATCAATCTAGCTATCCTCATTATATTCTATGCACATAAGAAAAGAACTGTAAATGAAATACAAAATTATCATTTTGGGGATAGATAAGAACAGCCTTTCATATATTGCAAGAAAAATTTGCTAAAATAATCATTAAATAAATTTGGTGGATTAATTTATATGTGTCTATTACAAACTTATTGGATTAAATAAATTAAACCACTTGGACAAACAGATTAATCCATTAAATCCAAGCAGAAATTTATAAGGAGAGGACAAATAGGGGAAAAAACATAATATAAAAAGGAAGTTGATAAAGATGAATTAAAATATTTGAAAATAAAAAATTATCAAAATCTTTATTGTGGGCTGGGGTTATAGCTCAGTGGTAGAGAGCTCACTTACCACATGAGAGGCATTAGATTTGATCCTCAGCATCACGTAAAAATAAATTAATAAAATAAGTTATTGTGTCCAACTACAACTAAAAATATTTTTTACATCTTTATTGCTGAGAATTTTAGCAATTAAAAGCAGAATTTTAGCTATTAAAAGTCAAATAATATACACACTGACCACTAGAAGAATGAAAAAATAAAATGGTTGAGGTGAAGATAAAATGAGATTTTTTTAAGGATAATAATTTTATTAAAGCTTGAAGATAAAATAATTAGAATGCATAAATATTATAAATCATAATTTAAGGAGTGACTTTAGTTGAATGAATTCAATGTAAGGTTTTAAAATTATTTTTATGTTTTGGTAATAAAGTCATACTTTATTTTTTAAATATATATATATTTGGTACCAGGGATTCAACCCAGGGACACTTAACCATTGAGCCACATTGTCAGGTGTGTGTGTGTGTGTGTGTGTGTGTGTGTGTGTGTGTGTGAGAGAGAGAGACAAGTCTTACTAAGTTGTTTAGGGCTTCACTAAGTTGCTGAAGCTGGTTTTGAACTTGTGATCCTCCTGCCTCAGCCTCTTGAGCCCAGGAGAGAAAAGAAAGGCATACAGAACCAAGCCCAGCAAAAACAAAAACAAAAAAGCAAAACCAATCTTCTAGATGCAGAAAATGATAGAATAAGAATGGCTCTTTTTATCATTATCAAAAATGATTAATTTTTTTCAAGCACACAATTAAAAAAACTGATCATACCAAATGCAAACTACTTGATATTCAAATAAAAATAATTGTTTTTTTTAACTCTATAACCCATAACAAGTTCCATGATAAATACATTGTTTTGTCCACTGTTCAGAACCCCCAGACAATAACTTCTTTATAGTAGATGCTTTATACAATTTTCTGACTAGTTTCTCCATTTAAAAATTATCCAGAATTATAGAAAACATAAAAAATGAAAGCCTTTGAAGACCTAAAAATCTGGCCCTGGGCTCCCTCTCTTAAGGGTCTCACCACCTTATACTAGGACCCTGGGCTTGGGACCAAACTTCTAGTACATGGGCCTTTGGGGAAATTTTAGTTCCAAACTCTAGTAGTTCTTATCCATTTTCCTCTGATATTGCACATGCTTGAAAAACATCTGATATTTTATTAAGATTAAACTCAATTTTTTGATAGAAAAACATGAATAGGAGGGTATTAAAGCAGCCTTGACTTATAAAGTAGTTATTTTCTTTCAAAATGCTATACTTTCTATTTAGAGCACGTGGTTTCATCAGATAAATACACCGTTTTTATTTACCTATATCAAATCATTACGAATATAGTGAAATGCTGTATTTGACAAGCTCATGAAAGTTTAATTCAATTATAATAATTATTATTTGGTCAAAAAAGGGATCTTTATAAAACCCTCCACAGAAACGGCCTTTTTTTAGCTGGGTCATTCATGGAAGTACTTTAATAGTCACCTAGTGTAATGATCTGTGCGGTGAGCATAAATTATGTTACACTAAATATTCTTCGTGCTAAAGAATTATTTTTGATCTCCACATCCATACACTTTCTAAAACATCCCATGACAGCACAGCGACTGATTGGATCTGATTTGAATTACAGTGTTATGATCAAATGCACTGTGCATTTCTGACAGGTATGCTACAAACCTAATTGCAATCTGAGGCCAGAAGAGAGATTAAATCCTAGATTTACCTAACTACAATTTATAGTCATAGAACTTGTATCTTAACTATCCTTAAATAAAAATGGTCAGACTGATGGTAGTAAAAAGTGTTTCTTATTTAAGTGTAAATCAGGGAAGACAGTAAAATGAAGTAGTAGTCATTTCTGCTCTTTTCTCATTTTATTTCACCTTGAAACATAATGTGATGAGATGAATTGCAAGAACTGCTACAATACTTTTGTATGTTGTTCATCTAGAAATGGAATTGTTTGACAATATATGCCTGAATGAACTTTTAATTCATGCAACAGAATATTAATCAACATCTGCCTGTATCAGCATGCCCCAATCTCCAAAATAGAATGCTGAATTAAAAGAATAAGAAGGGAAAGGATCAAGCTCCAGTATACCAATTTTAAAAATAAAAAAAAATACCTATCTTTTAATGGATACACACATTAGTTTCAAAGTATAAAATACTAGTATGCAAATTTAAAACAAACACCAATTTTAAGACACAGCTTATATCTGGGTTGAAAAAGAAGGATTTTACCTCTTTCTTTAAAATATACAGATATGAAACAAATACCCTAAGGTAACTCTGGAAGGTTATAGAGGAAAAGTTACTATACTGGTATTTGAAATTTAAATCTCGTAATAATATATAGCAGCATGTTTCATCCCATTATTAGCAAAAGTTGACCTTTAGGTGTATTTTCTGAAGTTTTTCTTAAAAGGGGGGAGAAATATTTTCTCTAAATAAAGGAAGTCATGTCTGTACAAGGAAAAAGACTTTTCTTTTGTTTTTCCATAAGCTATTATACAAGAAACTCTTAAATATTTTCTACCTATCATTGTAGTATTTGTTTTGGTAGATATATTCCTATAGAAATAAATCACTCTAATCTCATACTGATGCTTCCAATTAAGCACCCTTTTCTGTAAATTATAATATATATAATATATATAATATATAATATATATAATTTGTAAATAGTTGAAAATATTTAATCCCAATCTTCTGTAAACAGCTAACCTAATTACTACGTGCTTAAGTTGCACATTTTTTGTCTATTGAGCCAAATATACTTTACAGTTACAAAAATAAATGTTTTGTTACTATAAAATTATTATTATTAGATTGTAGTATTAATTAGGCTTTTATTTTAAAAAATCTAATTGAATTCAATGGCAAACTTAAGGGCAATGACCTCTCTGAAGTACTTTCTCTGTTGCTCTTAATGCAACCTTGTAAATCTTAGGTTAAGCTAAAACTAAAACTTCATTCTTACGTTTTCATCATCAACAATTTGTGTTTGTGTATGTGTGTGTATGAGAGAGAAACAGAAATATGCATATTTAAAACAAAACACACAATGATTTCTGGACTTAAGATATATGATTATCCTGGTTTACCTTATTAGAAGATTAAAACAAATGAAAAGGCTCATCTCAACAAATACTTCATTATTAATGTAGTGCACAGCTCAAATTTCATCAGTGAAAGTATTTTTCAAGTTCAATTATTGCATCTTCCCAAATTCTTGTTAAAATTGATTTTTTTTGCTTACCTTGACACCCCAACACAGTAACATAGTAGTACTTAAAAGTTATCATAAATTAAAGTTGTTGTTTTTTTTTTTTAGCTAGTTTTACTTGGAAGATGCTTGAAAATGGATGAATGAACAGATCCATTGTGTAAAAACCAGTAGGGATCTAAAAAATATTCCAAATTCATAATGACAGAACAAGTGCTATTATATTTTTAAAAAGGACTGTTTGGAGATATGTGTCTTTCAGTAATTATACCAAGAAGAACTTTGAAGAACAGTATGAAAAAAATTAGACTATGCTCTTTATTTTTTATATAATGTACAAATACACATGTAATTTTACATGTGGACATGTATACATGCACATGTAGATATAGTGACTTCTTAAAATCAAAATTTCTCCTAATTAATAAAATACATGGACAGTGATACTCAACAGGGGATTGTTTTATATACTTCATTAAAATATATCTACAATATTTTTTAGATCAAACCTAACTATATAATTATTACTAAAAAATTAAGACTACTACTTACAAAGAAGGTATTTATACATGAATTTTCTACCATTCATTCATGCATGAACACTTACACATGAATAATATTGATTTTCAATTGCTTGTTTTTATGAACTTTTTTTTTGGTTACCTGACATTTATTTCTACATTTTTTTCTTGTCCATTCTAGTTTTTTTTTTTTTTAACAGCATTTGAGTGTGTGTGTAAATTTATTGCCTCTCTCGCATCATCCCTAAATATGCAAGTTGCATGTTTGTTGGAACATTTATTTTTCTGTTGTATACACATAGCCACAAAATATGCCTAATAAGAATCACTTAAAAATATATGTTGAATGAGTAAAAACTGAAATACAAATAGCTAACATTTATTTGCTTTCCAAATCTCAAACATACCATTACTTCCTTGTATATATCATACATAATTTACATGCAATTAAACATGTATCTTATTTCTCAAAAGATGTGCTTCAAGAAATCCAGCAATGTATCTACATATTATAGTAGGAAATAATAAAATTTGACTAAATTTTGACTAATCTACTGAAACATACATAGTTTTAGTCAAGCTAAAATACCAGATATTAAAGAAATTCCTGTAATTTGATAATTTTTTTCTGACAAATTTAAGATGGTAGATTAGAGGAAGGCTGTATTCCTAGTTGCTGTATGGCTCAGGATTCAAACAGTGTGAGGACTGCTTCTCTGTGAGGTGGGTAAAAGAGGGATTTCACTAAAATTCAAAATTGGGCAGTCAGAGAGTCTTAGAGAATCAGAAATTTGAATACATTAAACAAAGAAGAAGAGTACAATGGACTCAAGCCAGCTGTGGCAGCAGCAGTGGTAGGGGCACTGGTTCACCACAGAGTGGAGGAAGAACACAGAGAAAATCATAAGGGGCAGATTTGGGAAGGAAAAACCTGAGATCAAAAAGACAACCTGAACCTAAAGCTGATTCAGAGGCTTCACTGAAAATCCATGTTTGAAAAATGCTCTGTGTTTCTCAACTGTCTGAGAGCTGACTGATGCAGGAGCAGTCTTCAGGTGGCCACACCACAGCTGTTGCCTCCCAGCTGGGAGATCATAGCAAACTGCCATACTGTCCTGGCAAGTACCTACCATACAACCTAAGGTGAACCTAGCAGAACATGAATGAAACAGGGCCAGAGAGGACTGTACCAAGGGGAATTCATGTCAAAATAATGATGGGGAGCCAACTGACTTCTGTGAGTCTGGCAGCTCACATGTCCAACTGAAGTGGGTTGGAAATCTAAACACTGCAAGTGTGAATATACTCAGGGTCTAATCCTCGGAAGGCTGTTTTCATGAGAACAGAGTGTATGGAGCATGGTTCCCCTGCACCATGAGTAGAATTCTTGGGAAGCTCTGGAGATCCAGACTCTGGACAGAGATCTGCAACTGCCAGGCACTCAAGGTGTGTTGACCTAATCTTTCCAGAGTAACCACCTACCCAACAAAGCCCCAGAAGCCTGATTAAACCTAAGCCCCACCCTCTGGAACTGCATTCAGAGAGCTCTGCCAGCAGCCCCACCCTAAGACTGAATGAAGACAAAACTCCAACTAACAGTACTTCTCATTCTATTCTACCTTATGCTGGTGAGAAAGGAAATGAGTTATTTCAACCAATTTCAGTCTTAGGCCACCCCAACTGGGAGCTCCATGAGCAACACAAAAAGAGAAAAAGGTTAATAATCCCTGCCCTTCACATGTCACATCCCACCCTCCACATAGCCCAAGAAGAAACAGAAAGACTGGTAGACATAGATGGTGATCATCCATTACTGTCAATTATTTTGACCACCTCAATAAAGATGATTTCTTCATTTTTCATTAAGAACCTTTTTTTTTTCGTGTGTGTGTGTGTGTGTGTGTGTGTAGTGTTCTTGCTATGCTGAATGTTTCATGGAAAAATAATCACATATATATTTGTTTTCTTTAGTCTCATATTAGGATTTTTTAAATGTTATTTTTTTCTTACTTTGTCTTTTGAGGGATAGGTTTTTAGTTTGTGTATTTTTGCCACTTTGTTTCCATTTGGTTTTTTTCTCTTATTTCTTTTTATCTCTTTTCTTCAGTAAATAGCTGAATTATCTTAATCTTTCTATTTGTTTCTATTTGTTCTTCTTATAATTTACTACATCTCTTCTGCATTCTGTCTTGAAATACACTTTTTAAAACTGTATACCCTTTTCTAGTTTCCTATCACATTTTCTTTTTTCTTAACTGTATTTTTATGATCTTTTAGAAATAATTGGTTTATGTAATTCCTGCCACCACCATTCATGCTGTTACAACTATTACTGCTGTGGATGAAAGAATTGACCCTTGTTGTTTGCTTTAATGCCAGATCTAGTTTATGGCTATAGCTGTTTTTGCTGTTGGCATTTGCTGACCCCACCATTTCTGTGAGGTGCCAGAAATCTACAAGGACACTACAAATTCACAAGGTAGACTGTGAATTGTTATAAAAATGCCCAATGAATTCCAAGAGAACACAAAAACAACTGAATGAATTATGAAAGTCAGTAGAAGATATGAAGGAGAAATTCATTAAGGAAGTAATGAGACACTGAAAAAGAAATATTGGAAATGAAAGATACATTAAAACAAACAAAATGTTCAACAGAAAGACTTTCTGAAAGTGTCTAACATGTGGAAAATAGAATATCAGAGCTGGAAGACAAAAGTGGCCAGCCTGAACATTCAGATATTAAAAAAAAAACAGAAAATTAACAACCATGATTAGAATATACAAGAAATCTAGGACATTAAGAAACCAAATTTAAAAATCACTGGAATTGAGGAGGGTTGTGAGATGAATAACCTCTACAGGGAAATAATAACAGAAAATTTCCCAAACCTCAAGAATGAGCTGAAAATCCAGATGCAGAAGGAATTCAGAACACTGAATAGACATGATAAAAAAAGAACCGCTCCAAGACACAGTATAATTACAATACCTTACATACTCAGCAAGGACAAAAAATTGAAAGCCTGAAACCAAAAATATCAGATCAAAGTGAGAGGCAACCCAAACAGAACTACTTCTAATTTCTCAGCATGAACTCTAAAAGCAAGGGGGCTTAGGAGGATGTCTTCCATGTTGTAAAAGAAAATAACTGTCAATCAGGATTGCTATATCCAGCAAAGCTATCCTTCAAAATTTAAAAAAATAATAATAAAATCTTTCAAAGATAGGCACAAATTAAAAGAATTCATAACTACTAAACTGGCAATACAGATTTGATACAGACTCAAGGGGGAGCGGAAGATGGCGGCAAATAGAGTGCATCACCACCGTGTACCCTGTCACTGCGCAGGTGAATAACAAGTTAGAATGGCCAAAAGCTATCTTGTTAGGAATTTCCAGCAAAAGTGGGGTGCACCAAAACCTAGAGGAAGGATTTCCATTGCCCGAGGATCGGTTACTGGGGCTCAATGTCAAGTGAACCCTGTGCCCAGAGATTCAGGCTGATTTATCAGTGGCCCGCCCCGCAGCTAGAGACTGTGGCGCGCCGGAAATGGTGTGCTAGCAACGCAGAGAAACAGTGCTGCAGATTCTGTGGGCTCCTGCCTGCTGTGCCCTCACTGTGCTCCGGGCTGAGTTCTGGGTTTGAGACAGGGGAAGGAAGCGGTCCAGTTCTCTCCTCCACACCGGACAACCCACCGAGGAAGCCAGCGGCCACTATCTTGGAGAGCTGACATCACCATTGCCGGTTTTCGACAGATTGCAGCTCATTCAGCGATAGAACAGGTGTGTGTCATTTAGACCATCTCCCATACAGCGGGGAAATCACATAAAATCTCTCCCCGGCTTTCCAGGGGCATGATTAACAGAGTGAGCGTGAATAGAGGCATGGGGAAAGTTAAAGGCACCTGACCGCCAACTCCCTCCTCCCACCAGCTGCAAAAACGAAACCTGTCTCTCCAGCTCTCGGAGGAGGGGCTAGCGGAGGGAATCAAAACAATAAGGTGCCGGTTCCCAATAGCCGCGCTCCACGTCCAGGAAACTGCAGGCCTGGAGTGTAGCTTGAACTGCTGAGAGGTATCACACTGGGAAAGACCTGGCTGGCAGGAGAAGCAAGGGGACTAGAGACCAGGAATAAACCTAAGCTAACAGGTTTTGAGAGACACCAAGGGAGGGAGGAGGGAGAGGCCTCACACGGATTGTTTCCTACAGCCGGAGGGCAAAATCTTGGCCTGGAAGGCACAGCACCACCTACTGGAAGTGAAGAAAATAGAAGCCTAACAGTGCCCTCCCCTTTTTTAAAAATTTATTTAATTTTTTAATTTTATTTATTTTTCTTTTTTTTAAATTATATTATTATTTTTTAACAGTAATTTTTATTTTACTGCATTTTATTATTATTATTTTTTTATTTATCATTTCTTTTTCTATTCTATTCTTTTCTCTTTCTTTCCTTTCTCCCTCTCTCTTTCTTGGTTTGCTTCCTTACCTTTTCCCCATCTTTCCTCTTAAGCATGACCACCCAGATTACGTACAACTTACTAAATGCAAATAGATGAATACTACGAATCAGTCTATAGTCCGCCTAACCCCTTAACTACCCACAAGTACTTCTGTCTATTCTCTTGTTAATAGCAAGAGAATGTTTGAGCAACCCCCCCAAAGAAGCTAACATATACTAACCTCCATAACATCAAATCGCCCCACCTCAACAAAAAATCCTAAATTCAAACCTCAATTCTATATATGCCATCAAAATATGTAGGCCTTTAATGAAACTAATGAATTTACCTTAAATCACAATTAAATCCAACATCTCTAAACATTGTCTCCCAACACAAAGGAGAGATATTGGAACTATAAAAAACAAAACAAATTTAAAGAAGAAAACAGAAACAGAGCAGTCAAATAGAGTTGGAAAGTAACGTGAGCACCATGAAAAAACAAGGGAAAAAAGGATTACAAACAATGCAGGACAACTTAAATTCACAGGAGAACCTAGAGGCATCAGAAAAATAGACAGAGAAAGAACACAAGGCATACCTAACTCAGATGGAACCGAATCTTAGAGAAGACTTTAGACAGCAAGTACAAACAATGAAAGTATACTTTGAAAATGAATTATATAAGCAAATTCAAATGGCAAAGAATGAGCTCTACCAGGAGATAGAGATTTAAAAAAAAAATCAAATAGTAATCCTAGAAATGCAGGAAACCAAAAACCAAATTAAAAACTCAAACAAGAATATTACAAATAGACTAGATCAAATAGAAGTCAGAACATCAGATAATGAAGACAAATTTTATCAACTTGAAAAGAATATAGTCAACAGAGAAAGGATGCTAAGAAATCAGGAGCAATCCATCCAAGAGATAAGGGATGTCATTAAAAAAAAACAAACTTGAGAGTCATTGGGATAGAAGAAGGTGTAGAGGTTCAAACCAAAGGAATGAACAATCTATTGAATGAAATAATCTTAGAAAACTTCCCAGATATGAAAGATGGAATGGATTGCCAAATCCTGGAAGCCTATAGGACCCCAAACATACAAAACCGTAATAGACCAACTCCAAGACACATAATTATGAAGATATCCAACATACAGAACAAGGAGAGAATATTAAAAGCTACAAGAGAAAGGAGGCAGACTACATTCAGGGGTAAACCAATCAGGTTAACAGCTGATTTTTTATCACAGACATTGAAAGAGAGAAGATCCTGGAACGTTTTTCAAATGCTGAAAAATAATGGATTCCAACCAAGAATACTGTATCCAGCAAAACTAAGCTTCAGATTTGACAATGAAATTAAAATATTTCACGCTAAACAAAAGTTAAAAGAATTCGCAGCCAGAAAACCGGCACTGCAAGGCATTTTGAGCAAAACACTATAAGAAGAGGAATGAAAAACAGCACCCAAAACTAACAGTGGGAGGTAACTCAGTAAAGGGAAGAAAAAAATAACCAAAAAGGAAAAACTAGCCAAATTAAAATACATAAATAAATAAGCATGACTGGAAGTACAAACCATATATCAATAGTAACCTTAAATGTTAATGGCTTAAATTCACCAATCAAGAGACATAGGCTAGTAACCTGGATTAAAAAAAACAAATCCAACAATATACTGCCTTCAGGAAACTCATATGATAGGAAAAGACATACACAGGCTGAAGGTGAAAGGTTGGGAAAACTCATACCACTCACATGGTCCTCGGAAGCAAGCAGGAGTGGCCATACTCATATCAAATAAAATCAACTTCAAACCTAAGTTAATCTAAAGGGATAAAGAAGGACACTATATACTGTCAAAAGGAACCATCCACCAACAAGACATAACAATTATCAATATGTATGCTCCAAACAATGGTGCTGCAACATTCATAAAACAAACTCTCCTCAAGTTCAAGAGTCAAATAGACCACAACACAATAATTATGGGTGACTTCCACAAACTGTTCTCTCCATTGGACAGATCCTCCAGACAAAAGCTGAATAAAGAAACTATAGAACTCAATAACACAATCAATAACCTAGACTTAACTGACATATATAGAATATATCAACCATCATCAAGTGGATATATGTTCTTCTCAGCAGCACATGGATCCTTCTCAAAGATAGACCATATATTATGCCATAGGACAACTCTTAGTAAATATAAAGGTGTGGAGATAATACCATGCATCTTATCTGATCATAACGGAATGAAACTGGAAATCAATGATAAAAGGAAGGAAGGAAAAATCCTGCATCACCTGGAAAATGAACAATATGTTACTGAATGATCAATGGGTTACAGAAGACATAAAGGAGGAAATCAGAAAATTCTTAGAGATAAATGAAAATACAGACACAACATATTGCAATCTATGGGACACAATGAAAGCAGTTTTAAGAGGGAAATTCATTGCCTGGAGTTCATTCCTCAAAAAAAGAAAAAAACAACAAATAAATGAACTCACATTTCATCTCAAAATCCTAGAAGAGGAAGAGCAAAACAATAGCAAAGATAGTAGAAGGCAAGAAATAATTAAAATCAGAATGCAAATCAATGAAATCGAAACCAAAAAAAAAAAACATTGAAAAAATTGACAAAACTAAAAGTTGGTTCTATGAAAAAATAAATAAGATCGACAGACCCTTAGCCATGCTAACGAAGAGAAGAAGAGAGAGAACTCAAATTACTAACATACAGGATGAAAAAGGCAATGTCACAACAGACACTACAGAAATATAGAAGACAATTAGGAATTATTTTGAAACCCTATATTCCAATAAAATAGAAGATAGTGAAGATATCCATAAATTTCTTAAGTCATATGATTTGCCCAGATTGAGTCAGGAAGATACACACAATTTAAACAGACCAATAACAAAGGAGGAAATACAAGAAGCCATCAAAAGACTACCAACCAAGAAAAGCCCTGGACTGGATGGATATACAGTGGAGTTTTACAACACCTTCAAAGATGAATTAATACCAATACTTTTCAAGTTATTCAATAAATAGAAAAAGAAGTAGCTCTTCCAAATTCATTCTATGAGGCCAACATCACTCTGATCCCTAAACCAGACAAAGACACTTCAAAGAAAGAAAACTACAGACCAATATCTCTAATGAACTTAGATGCAAAAATCCTCAATAAAATCCTGGTGAATCGAATACAAAAGCATATCAAAAAAATTGTACACCATGATCAAGTAGGATTCATCCCTGGGATGCAAGGCTGGTTCAATATATGGAAATCAATAAATGTTATTCACCACATCAATAGACTTAAAGATAAGAACCACATGATCATCTTGATAGATGCAGAAAAAGCATTCGACAGAGTACAGCATCCCTTTATGTTCAAAACGCTAGAAAAACTAGGGATAACAGGAACTTACCTCAACATTATTAAAGCTATATATGCTAAGCCTCAGGCTAGCATCATCCTGAATGGAGAAAAACTAAAGGCATTCCCTCTAAAAACTGGAAGAAGACGGGGATGCCCTCTCTCACCACTTCTATTCAATTTAGTTCTCGAAATACTAGCCAGAACAATTAGACAGACAAAAGAAATTAAAGGCATAAAAAATAGGAAAAGAAGAACTTAAATTATCACTATTTTCGGATGATATGATAATATATCTAACAGACCTAAAAGGGTCTACAAAGAAATTACTAGAGCTAATAAATGAATTCAGCAAAGTGGCAGGATATAAAATCAACATGCATAAATCAAAGGCATTCCTGTATATCAGCGACAAATCTTCTGAAATGGAAATGAGGACAACCAC
>NW_025999905.1:136391-162982 GCF_001458135.2 Marmota marmota marmota | reverse complement strand
AAGTACATGAAAAAATGCTCACCATCTCTAGCAGTCACAGAAATGCAAATCAAAACCACTCTAAGATACCATCTCACTCCAGTAAGATTAGCAGCCATTATGAAGTCAAACAACAACAAGTGCTGGCGAGGATGTGGGGAAAAGAGTACACTTGTACTTTGCTGTTGGGACTGCAAATTGGTGCGGCCAATTTGGAAAGCAGTATGGAGATTCCTGGGAAAGCTGGGAATGGAACCACCATTTGACCCAGCTATTGCCCTTCTGGGACTATTCCCTGAAGACCTTAAAAGACTGTACTACAGGGATACTGCCACATCGATGTTCATAGCAGCACAATTCACAATAGCTAGACTGTGGAACCAACCCAGATGCCCTTCAATAGATGAATGGATAAAAAAAAATGTGGCATTTATACACAGTGGAGTATTACACAGCACTAAAAAATGACAAAATCATGGAATTTGCAGGGAAATGGATGGCATTAGAGCAGATTATGCTAAGTGAAGCTAGCCAATCCCTAAAAAAACAAATGCCAAATGTCTTCTTTGATATAATGAGAGCAAGTAAGAACAGAGCAGGGAGGAAGAGCAGGAGGAAAAGATTAACATTAAACAGAGATGAGAGCTGGGAGGGAAAGGGAGAGAGAAGGGGAATTGCATGGAAATGGAAGGAGACCCTCATTTTTATACAAAATTACATATAAGAGGTTTTGAGGGGAAAAGGAAAAAAAACAAGGGAGATAATTAAATTACAGCAGATGGGGTAGAAAGAGAAGATGGGAGGGGAGGGGAGGGGGGATCCTAGAGGATAGGAAAGGTAGAAGAATACAACAGTTACTAATATGGCATTATGTAAAAACGTGGATGTGTAACTGATGTGATTCTGCAATCTGTATTTGGGGTAAAAATGGGAGTTCATAACCCACTTGAATCTAAAGTATGAAATATGATATGTCAAGAGCTTTGTAATGTTTTGTACAACCAATAAAAAAAAAACTGGCAATACAGAACTTGAAGGAATATTCCACATAGAAGAAATAAAAGGCAAACCCAGATTTCACAAATTAACAAATCTCATGTGAAGTATAGCTAAGTAACTGAGAAACAGGACCAAGTTAAATATGTGAAATAAATTAAAATGTCAGAAATTAATACATATCTTTCTATAATAATTTAAATATAAATGGTCTCAATTCTCCAATTTTCAAAATATACTCTAGTGTCATGTATATCTAAAAAGAACAAATTAAAAAAACCTACAGAAAATACATAAACACATGGAGATTAAGCAATTCTCTTTTGAATGAAGAATGGTGATAAGAGAAAATGGGAGAAATCAAAAAATTGTTCGACTCAAATGAGAATAGTGGTTCCACAGAGCAGAACCTACAGTACACAATGAAGACAATTCTAAGAGGAAAACTGTTAACCTTGAGTGCCTACATAAGAAAATCAAAAGGATCCAAAATAGACAACCTCATGATCTATCTCAAGGCCCTTGCAAAAGAAAAACAAATTCCCAAACAAGTAGAAGGAATTAATTACAATCAGAACTAAAGATCAATGAACTTGAGAGTTAAAAAAAAACACAAAGAATCAATAAAACAAAAAAGTTCTTTGAAATGATAAACAAGATTGATAAGCACTTTACCAAACTAACCAAAAGAGAGAAGACCCAAGTTAATAATATTAGAGATGAAAAAGTTGAAAGCACAACAGACATCACAGAAATCTAGCAAATCATTAGAGACTATTTTAAAACTTATATTTTAATTAATTGGAAACCTAGAAGAAATGGAAACATTTTTAGACAAATACAATCTGCCAAAACTGAATCAAGAGGACATACAAACCCTAAACTGAACAATAAATTGTAGTGTGATAGGAGTAGTAATAAATAGCATTCCAACAAAGCCAAAGAACAGATGAATTCTCATCTGAGTTCTACAAAACCTATAAAGAAGAACTAATGCCAGCTTTCAAATTATTCTGTGAAAGAGAAAGGGACAGCACACTTCAAAATTCATTCAATGGCACCGGTATCACACTCTTACCAAAACCAGATAAGGACACATCAAAAAACAGAAACTACAAACCAATATTCCTGATGAACTTAGATGCAAAAACTTAATAAAATGTTAGCAAAATCATGTTCAACAACATATTAAAAAGATTGAAATAAAACCAACTTGGTCATGTTGTACAAAGATGCAAGGATGGTTTAATAAAGGCAAAGCAATGAACATTATTCATTGGATAATCAGAATTAAGGACAAAATTTATTTAGTATTTTCATAGATACAGAGAAATCCTTTGACAAAATACAGATCCCATTCAAGATAAAAGTACTGAAGAAACTAGGGAAGGAAGGAATCTACCTCAACATTAAAAGGGTTACATATAAAAAAAACCTCCAAATCAATCTCATAATACATGGGGAAAAACTGAAAACAATTCAGTGGACAAGGATGTCCACTCTCAACATTCCTATTTAATATAGTGCTAAAAATTTTAGCCAGAGACATTAGTTAAGATAAAGAAATAAAAGGGATAAAAATATGAAAGGAAAAGTAAAATCATCACTGCTTGCAGATAATACGATCTTATACCTAGATGATCAAAAAAAAAATTACCAAAAGTCTGAGAGAGTTAATAAACACATTTGGCAAAACAATAGGTCACAAAATCAACATAAAAAAATCAATAGCTTTCCTATATATTAACAAACCTGTTGAGAACTAAATCAGAAAAACAATGCCTTTCATGATGGCCTCAAAAAAAATACCTAGGAATAAATCTCACCAAGGAAGTGAAAGACTTCTACAATGAAAACTATAGAATGTTGAGAAAAGAAATTGAAGACACAACAGAAAGGCCTCCCATGTTTATGGATAAGCAGAATCAATATAGTTAAAATAGCCATACTACCAAAAGCAACATATAGATTCATTGTAATTCCAATCAAAATTTCAATGATATTGTTCACAGAACAAGAACAAAGAGTCCTAAAATACATTGAGAAGAATATGGAATGCAGAATGCCTAAAGCATTTATAAGCCAAAAAAAGCAATGCTGGGGGCATCATAATACCTGACTTTAGATTATACTATAGATCTACAGTAACAAAAACAACATGGTACCATCATCAAAACAGGTGCTTAGACCAAAAGTACAGAATAGAAGACACAGAGACAAACCCATATACCCACAGTCATCTGATCCTAGACAAAGGTACCAGAGACATATATTAAAGACACATATAACCTTTTAAATATGTGGTAATGAAAAAAACGGTTTTTCATACATGGAAGAATGAAACTATACCCTCATATCTCACTCTGTACAAATATTAACTCAAAATGGATCAAAGATTTAGGAAATGGGATAGAAACTACTCAACTCCAAGAAGAGAACATAAGATCAACAATAGAGCACATAGGCACAGGCAACAGCTTTCTCAACAGGACTTCAGAATATGCAAAACCCAAAACCTACCCCATAATAAATGGGGGGGGAAACCCCTCAGGAAATACCAAGAGTTAATAAATGAGATGGCATCAAATTAAAAAACTGCACAGCAAACAATTAGGAAACAATTAGGAATTTGAAGAGAGAACCCACAGAATGGGAGAAAATCTTTGCTAGCTATTATTCTGGCAGAGGATTAATATCTAGAATATATAATGAACTCAAAAACTTTACCAAAAAAAATCTTAAAACCCAATTAATAAGTGGGCAAATGAATTAAACAGGTACTTTTCAAAAGAAGAAATACAAATAGCTAACAAATACATGGAAAAAAAGGTTCAACATCATTAACAATTAGGGAAATGCAAACCAAAGACAGTCTGAGATTCCATCTCATACCAGTCAGAATGACAGTCAGGACAGGAACAATTTTACACTGTTTGTGGAATTGTAAATTAGTATAACCACAATGAAATCAGTTTGGAGTTTCCACAAAAGACATGAAACCACCATATGACCCAGCTATATGCTCCTTGGTAATTATCCTAAAGAATTAAAGTCATCATACAACAGTAATACATGTATACCCATGTTTACAGCAGCACAATTCACAATAACAAAGCTATGGAACAGCCTAGGTATCCATCAATTGGTGAATTTATATATAAGAAAATGTGATTTTATATATATCACACACACACACACACACACTCACACACACTTTTATTCAGCCCTAAAGAAAAATGAAATTATTTCATTTACAGGAAAATTGATGGAAAAAGACCACTACATTAGGCAAAATAAGTCAAACTCAGAAGGTTAAGAGTCCTATGTTTTCTCTTATACTTGGAAGGCAGAGAAGAAAAAGTGTGTTGGCAGGGGTATCTCAAGAAAATCAAAGAGAATCAATAAAGGACAGGAACCAGGTGGTTGGAGGTACAGAAGGAGGGTGGGTGTGCTTGGGAGTAATATTGGCCAAATGATATTTTTGTCTTGTGTGCATGTACAAAAATATAAAAATAAATACTATCATTATGTATATATACAATGAACCAATAAAAATGTGAAAAATTTTTAAAATTTTAAAAATATTCTGACATTATTACAACAAAAATGGTGAACATTAGGATCCTAAAACACTGTAAATATTGTTCAGTAATGTGTCAATCTGAAAAGAAGTTAGTGAAGATAAGTAAAAGCAAGAGGTCTGAATAAAAAGTAACAAAAGATATAGTTTAGATGAAAAATCAATATTGAAAACTCATAACCCTTTGGAACAGAAGAATATGAAAGCAGTTTAGACATGATCTTAATGTTTTGAAAGTTTATCCACTATAGCTGACATTAAATATGTAGGAAATTTCCATCTTTCCCAGTAAAACTGGTAAGCATCTCATTGAAATGTCTTTTTGAAAAATAAATCAGATGGTACTCTATAATCTTTATTTCTATATTAAAGAATCATATAAAGTGGTGCTGATAAGAGGAAATCTTGAAACTTGGGCTGACTAAATAAAATCAATAAGCATTTTATTAGTCTCAAGAGAAACCAATCCTAGGAAGAGACAGACAGTATTGCTGATTCAAGAAGTCCTTTACCTTTCCTAGTTGTCCTCAATTTTTTAAATATGATTTTAGGTTAGTAGTTGGTATTTTCATTGACATAATAATTCTAGGTTTTATAGTATATTCTGAACTGCATAGGTAATTCTAACAAGTCCTCCATGAAATTGTAATGTCATATTAGTTAAATTTTATTCATTTCTATTTTTTTTGCCAGGTAAGAGAATTAAGTGATTACCATCTAAAGCAGCTGACTCTGAAAATGCTGAGTTTGCATGTGTACAGTTCCTCTTTCCTCCAAGGTTGAAATCTTTGATAACCAAAATTCGTAATATTTCTTAGGAATGACCCCATTCCGTTTATAACAACAGGATTATTTTCTAGCTAACTGAATAACTAACTACATATCCTATAAGATTAGAGGAGAGGTGAAATAAATCTTTACTAAGATATGAAATGAATAATGACCCTGTATAGTTCATGTATAAACACAGTAAAGGTAAAGTCCTGTCACATCTACAATCATATTTAATTTATTCTAAAACACTATTATGTACATTTTGTAAAAACTGAAGTTCAGACAGTTAAGATATTTATTGAAAATCAAATCAATATTAAAATTCCAACACCAAGATTCAAATCCAGGTGATTTAACTCAAAATCTCACAATGTTAGCTGAAAGGTTACATTGCAAGTTCTCCTTTGCTAGTTCTATTTTATTTATTTTTATGGAAAATAGAGTCAAATAACCTCAAAGGGAAGATAAGTTGTTTTTGATAGTTTTATTAATAAAAAGTATAATTACACAGTGAATACTTTGACTTTCCCTAATTAATTTGGGGGGTTTTATATCAATCAAAACACTGGAAGATTTCAAATAAAAGAACCAAAGAAAATAAAAGTGATAATGATAAACATGCTAATTAAGACAGGAAGCCCATCAAGAGTGGAACAAGAAATCTCAATCTGGGGTCAGAAATAAATCCAAAAGGCAACAAATCTCAAGAAAAATATACAAGAACCTCAGAGGTTTATGACATCATTAGAAGAAGAAAATGCACCAAATCATATATTTATGAAAATAGAGAGTGTGCCAATTTAAAAATAACTAAAAAAAAAGTTGAAAGAAAAAAGTAGAAAATTCACCAAATATCAGTATACCATTTGTCTTACTGCAAGGCTTTGTGGTGAAAAGACTAAACTGAAAGAGAAGTGCTAGAAAAAGAGGAGCTAGCAACAGGTATAAAATTATGCTAAATTAATGTATTAAGAGTGTATGAACTTTAATTTGAAAATAGTTTCTTAAAAGGTGTCCAGGAAAAATCCCTGCATGATTTACATAACTGAAATTTAAAATTCATGTATAAAGTGTCAATCTTTCAAAAAAACATAATATCTAAGTCAGGGAGGGGGAATGGAGAAGCAAGAATTAGGGGAAAATACCTGAATATAAGTAATCTTTTAAACTCTAACCCAAGATATCTTCCTAAAAAAAATGAAGACCTGGATCTAAAAATTGAAAAAGAGGAGAAAATTAACTCACAATGATTAACTCTTAGAAGTATCCTAGTAAAACTATTAAATTTTGAGGATACAGATAAAAAAATTATTCAATTTTTCAGTCAAAAAGATCAAAGAAGTTACAAGGCAAAAATAATTAGACTGACATTCAATTTTTTAAAACTAACATTCAAAGCAAGGGCACAATGAAGTAAGATTTTCAAAGAGTCAGCAAAAGAATGTCTGTAGCAAGGGTCTTATAACAAGGTAGGCATTCCTTTTATATAAAAGCTGTTTAAAACGTTTAAGCACACATGAATTTAAGGAATTTTCTTCTTAATGAGACCTTTATACAAAACTAACATGAACCCCATCTGAATAAGAGATGCCTGGGGAAAATTAAGCAAAAAGACTGATACTGAGGAACAGCTGCCAGAGCTCAGACTTGTCCAAGGACCACCTCTACCCACCAGTAGACACCCTCCCGTGTCAGGCTCTGCCAAGACCAGCCTCACTGACCTGTGCGCAGGAGCAAGGGCCCAGGATAAGCTTGGGTCCGACCTCTCATCATGCAGGACTCAGGTCTAAACTACTTCCATCTTGAGACACTTCAGCTGTCCCCATAGTCTTCCCCATGCAGTAGTCTCTACTTTGGGACAACAGACCGGGCCTAGAAGCAGCTATATCTCAGAGCAGGCATCCCAAAGCCAGCGTAAGGCCCACCCTTTCAGCCCCATCTCTGAAAGATGTTGCATCCATCTTGGGGAACTTCCTCTACTATCTCGAGTTATTTCCTGTTATTGTACCACCACCTATAGTTGCAATAGCATCCATCCTGGGACACCGGCAGGGTCTAGAAGCCCAACACCAAGGTAAGATACAGATAATCTGTATAGATACTACAAAGTTATAGGGTAGAAATTGTAATACCTCAGATCTACACTGCAACAAAGGAAGTCACACAGACAACATGAAAAAACAAGGGAGGAAAGTGCCCCAAACAAACCAGGATATCACAATAACAGACCCCAGGGACAGCACAATTGATGAAATGTTAGAGAAGGAGTTTAGAATGCTCATAATTAAAATGATCTGTGAATTAATGAATAACCTAAATGAGAAAATACAGGCAAACATTGATCACTCCAACAAAGAGATAAGAGCAAATACAGGCAACCATTGATGACACCAATAAACAGGGAAAGGAGCAAATACAGGCATACTAATCACATCAACAAAGACACAAGGGAGAAAATACGGGTAGCAAAAGATTACTTCAAGAAAGAGAGAGAGATTCTGGGAAAAAAAAATCAGAAATCCTTGAAATGAAAGAAACAATGAACCAAATAAAAAATCCAAAAGACTAAATCACTTGGAAGACAGAATGTCAAATAAAGAAGATTTGTATACAATCTGGAAAATAAAGTTGACCACAGAGTGAATATGGTAAAGAACCATGAGCAGAACATCCAAGAACTATGGGATAGCATCAAAAGACCAAATCTAAGAGTTACTGGATAGAGGGAGGCACAGAGTTTCAAACCAAAGGAATGTGCAATCTCTTCAAAGAGATAATATCAGAAAATTTCCCAAACATGAAGAATGATCGGAAAACCAAATACAAGATGCTTACATGATACCAAATGTACAAAATTACAACATATCTACAACAAGGTAGATTATAAAGGAAATGTCTAGCATACAGAATAAGGATAGAATATTAAAGGCCACAAGAGAGAGGAATCAGATCACATATAGGGGGAGACCTAGTTGTATCTCAGCAGATTTTTCAACCTAGTCCCTCAAAGCCAGAAGATCCTGGGACAGCATATACCAAGCTCTGACAGAAAATGGACACCAACCAAGAATCTTAGATTTGATAATGAAATAAAAACCTTCCATGATAAACAAATGTTAAAAGAAATTATAACTAGAAAGCCTGCACTTCAGAACATTCTTGGCAAAATATTCCATGGAGAGGAATTGAAAAACAACAATGAAAATAAGCAGAAAAATTAAACAAAGGAGAAACCAAGTCAAGTTAAATACAAAAATAAACAAAAATGGCTAGGAATACAAATCATGTCTCAATAATAACCCTGAATGTTAATGGCCTAAACTCAAAAATCTAAAGACATATACTGGAAGGTTGGATTTAAAAAAAAAAAAAAAAAAAAACAATATGCTACCTCTCTGCCTCTAAGAGACTCATCTCAGACGAAACGACTTCCACAGACTGAAGGTGAAAGATGGGGAAAAATCATACCACTCCCATAGACTGCAGAAGAAAGCAGGGGTTTCCATTCTCATATCAAATAAAGTAGACTTCAAGCCAAAGTTTATCAAAATAGATAAAAAATAATAATAATTCATACTGCTTAATGAAACCATTCATCAAAAGCACATAACAGTAATATATATGCCCCAAACAATTCTACATTCAAACAAATTCTTCTCAAGTTCAAGAGTCAAATAGACCACAACACAATAATTTTGAGTGACTTTAACACACTTCTTTGACAAGTGGATAGGTCTTCCAAACAAAAGCCGAACAAAGAAACAATAGAACTCAATAACACAATTAATAACTTAGACTTAACTGACATATATAGAATATTTCATCCTTCAACAAGCGAATATACTTTCTTCTCAGCAGCTCATGGATCCTTCTCTAAAATAGACCATATATTACACCAAAAAACAATTCTCAGCAAATATAAAAAAGTAGAGATACTACCCTACAGTCTATCAGATCATAAGGAAATGAAACTAGAAATCAATGATAAAATTAAAATAAAAAATCTACTCCAACACCTGGAGACTAAATAATATGCTACTGAATGAACAATGGGTTGCAGAAGACATCAAGGAGGAGATTTAAAAATTCTTGGAGGTGGATAAGAACACAGATACAATATATCAAAATCTCTGGGACACAATAAAGGCAGCACTAAGAGGAAAGTTTATTGTATAAAGTTCATTCCTTAAAAGAAAAAGTCAACAAATAAATGACTTAACATTACATCCCAAAGCCCTAGAAAAAGAAAAAATCAACACCAAAAGCAGTAGAAGATGGAAAATAATTAAAATTAGAGCTGAAATCAATGAAATCAAAACAAAGGAAACAATTTAAAAAATTGACAGAACAAAAAGTTGGTTTTGAAAAATAAAATTGACAGAACCTTATCCATGCCAAGGAAGAGAAGGAGAGAGAAAAGTCAAATTACTAATATCTGTGATGAAAAAGGAAATATTACAATAGACACTACAGAAATACAGAAGATAATTAGAAATTATTTTGAAAACTTATACTCCAATGAAATAGAAAATATCGAAGACACTGAAAAATTTCTGGAGTCATAGATTTGCCCAAATTGAATCAGGATGATATACACAATTTAAACACATCAATTTCAAGTGATGAAACAGAAGATACCATCAGAAGCCTACCAACCAAGAAAAGCCGAGGGGAGGAGCAGATGAATACACAGCTGTATTCTATGAGACCTTTAAATGGGAACTAATACCAATACTCTTCAAATTATTTCAGGAAATAGAAAAAGAGGGAGCATTTCCAAACTCATTTTATGAGGCCAGTATTACCCTGATTCCAAAACCAGGCAAAGACACATCAATGAAAGAAAACTTCAGACCAATATCTCTAATCAACATAGATGCAAAAATTCTCAATAAAACTCTGGCAAATCAAAAACAAAAACATTTCAAAATGATCATGCACCACAATCAAGTGGGATTCATCCCAGGGATGCAAGATTGGTTCAACATATGGAAATTGATAAATGTAATTCATCACATCAGTAGACTTAACAGTAAGAACCATATGATCATCTCAATATATGTAGAAAAAGCATTTGACAAAATACAACACCCATTCATGTTCAAAAGACTAGAAAAACTAGGGATAATAGGAACATACCTCAACACCATACAAGCTATGTATGCTAAGCCCTAGACCAACATCATTCTAAATGGAGAAAAAAAATTAAAAGCATTCCCTCTAAAATCTGGAACAAGACAGTGATGTGCTCTTCTATTTAACATAGTTCTTGAAGCACTGGCCAGAGCAATTAGACAGATAAAAGAAATTAAAGGGATACTGATAGGTAAAGAAGAATTCAAATTAGCACTATTTACCAATGATATGATTTTATGCCTAGAAGACCCCCAAAATTCCACTAGAAACCTTCTAGAACTAGGAAATGAATTCAGCAAATAGCAGGATATAAAATGAATAATCATAAATCGAAGGAATTTCTATATATTAGAGACAAAACTTCTGAAAGACAAACAAGGAAGACTATCCCACTTATAATTGCCTCAAAAAACCAAAATACTTGGGAATCAACTAACAAAAGAAGTGAAAGACCTCTACAACAAAAACTATGGAATGCTAAAGAAAGAAATTAAAGAAGACTTCAGAAGATGGAAAGATCTCCCTTATTTGTGGATAGGCAGAATATTGTCAAAATGACCATACTACCAAAAGTACAATACAGATTTAATGCAATTCCAATCAAAACCCCAATTACATTCCTTATAGAAATCGAAAAAGCAATCATGAAATTCATCTGGAAAAAGAGAACCAGAATAGTTAAAGCAATCCTTAGCGAGAAGAGTAAAGCATGGGGCATCACTATACCAGATCTCAAACTATATTACAGAGGAAAAGAAACAAAAACAACATGTTATTGGCACCAACACAGACATGTAGACCAATGATACAGAATAGAGGACACAAAGACTAACTCACATTAATACAGTTATCTTGTATTAGACAAAGTTGTTTTATATTAGCCAAAAATGTACATTGGAGAAAGCATAGCCTCTTCAACAAATGGTGCTGGGAAAACTGGCAATCCATATTCAACAAAATGAAATTAAACTCCTATTTCTCACCATGCACAAAACTCAACTCAAAGTGGATCAAGGATCTAGGAAGTAAACCAGACACACTGCAACTATTCTAAGAAAAAGTAGGCCCAAATCTCCATTATGTCGGATTAGGCCTCAACTTAATGAGAGCACTGTAGCACAAGAATTAAAATCAAGAATTAATAAATGCGATGAATTTAAACTAAAAAGCTTTTCAGCAAAAGAAATAGTCAGGTGAATAGAGAGCCTACATCTTGGGAGCAAATTTTTACCCACCCCCCGCCCCACACACACACACACCCCAGATAGAGCACTAGTCTCTAGGATATATAAAAAACTCAAAAACTTTAACACCAAAAAAACCAAATAACCCAATCACTAAATGGACCAAGGACCTGAATATATGCTTCTCAGAAGGTAATATACAATTGATCAACAAATATATGAAAAAATGCTTAACATCTCTAGCAATTAAAGAAATGCAAATCAAAACTAAGATTTCATCTCACTGCAGTCAGAATGGCAGCTATTAAGAAGAACAAAAACAATAAGTGTTGGTGAGGATGTGGGGACAATGGCACACTTATACATTGTTGGTGGGACAGAAAATTGGTGCAGCCAATATGGAAGGAAGTATGGAGATTGCTTCAAAAACTGGTAATGGAACGACCATCTGACCCAGCTATCCCACTCCTTGGTCTATATCCAAAGGACTTAAAAACAGCATACTACAGGGACTCAGCCACATCAATGTTTATAGCAGCACAATTCACAATAGGTAAACTCTGGAACCAACCTAGATGCCCTTCAGTAGATGAATGGATAAAGAAAATGTGGCATATATACACAATGGAATATTATTCAGCATTAAAAAGGAATAAAATCACATGGCATTTTCTGGTAAATGGATGGAGTTGGAGAATGCCAAGTGAAGTTGGCCAATCTCCCAAATCCAAAGGCAGAATGTTTTCTCTGATTTAAGGCTGATGATTCATAATGTGGTGGTGGTGGGACATGGGAGGATTAGATGAACTCTATATCAGGCTAAGGGGAAAATGGGAGGGAGAGGAAGGGAAGGGGGATGGTTGTAGGAAAGACAGTGGAATGAGATGGACATCATTACCCTAAGTACATGTATGAAGACATGTATGTACCTTGTGTACAACCAGAGATACGAGAAATTGTGTTCTATGTGTGTAATATGAATTGTAACGTGTTCTGATGCTCTATATAGCAATTAAAATTTAAAAAGGCTGGTACTGAGAAATTTAATACATGCAATTTCAACTTAATGTTAAAAGGATTGTGGGGATAAGGTGCACTATTAATTCATGTACATATTCTGTTTAAAGTCACAAAATACGAATTTTTTAATAGGAGTCGAAAGGAATATAAAAAGGAAATGTGAATGAGTTTACTCATTCTTGAACAGATAATGGAAGGTAGAGTACACCATTGAAAACTGAGAAACCAAGTAGGAAAAGTTGAAGAATGCAAAACAGAACTAAAAATTTTATAAAGGTAGAAATATAGAGGTAGTAGTATAAAAATACATTTAATTATAATAAAAATAATCTGGAATTAATAGTAAGAAAATAATTATTCCAATTATTTTCTTTTAACTAAAGAAAATATGGGGTCACATCATATAAAGAAAGTAATATAAAATTATAATAGGTAATATATAATTATAAATGACAGAAATGGGAGCAAATATATCATGCATATCTCTAAATATGAATGGGCTTAATTTATTTATTAGGAGAATAAGGATTTTTTAATTTCCTCATAAAATAAGCTCAACTATGTTGTATTCAAGAGGCAGATCTAAAAGAAAGTGACTTTCAAAGACCAAATGTTAAGGGATCAACAATGGTCTACCATACAACAGAAACAAAAAGAAAGCAGAGGTAGCAAATCAATGATCAAATACAGTATAGTTTAAACCCATGAGAGTTCAAGGTGAAAAAGAGACACTTTTAATGCTAAATGTACAACTGATGATTTTCAAAAACCACACTGAGGTTAGAGAAGAAAATAACTAGAAAACTACTGTCTTGTGACTGTAAGAATTATACACAATTAGCATAATATAGTCATTAAATTTTTCCCCACAATGGTATGATTTAACATTTCTGAGATTATGCATATTTGAAGATTAGGTCAATTGACAAAAAAATTTTTGATGATGGCATTTAAAGTCTTTACCATTGCTAGAAAAAACCCTGCGGTCATGATTTTTGTGCTAGGTGTTATCAGTAAGAACATCCTATTTCCTATGTCTGCCCTTTGACACCAGGAGCAATAAAATGGAAGAAGAAGGCTCATTTTTATCTTCTTCATACTGTTTTCTAAATCCATGCTTGAATGAAAAGAGTCAGGCTCCTTAAAGAAATGTTTGAATCCAATGTTGAGGTAAGTAAAATGTAAGTGTGGAGTCAGAAGGGCTCAAAATAAAGAGAAGATAGTGTAGAACAAACTAAAGATAATGCTAGTGAGATTCATATGTCAGTATTAAGTGGCGTACATAATTCTCACTGCTGCATTATTTCTCACTATATGAATACACCATTTTTTTAAATGGATTCTCTGTTGATGAGTGTTTAGATTCCAGTTTGGGTCTACTAAGAATTATGCTGCTGTGAACATTTCTCTATATGTCTTTTAATAAGCATGTGAATCATTCTATTTGGTATATATTTCAGAAGGAAACTTCTAGACCATAAAGAATGCATATTTTCAATTTTAATAGAAGAAAGAAATTATGTTCTTCTATTGAGAGGTTTTATCAATTTACTTTCCCACTAGCCGTGGGATTCTGATTTTTAAGAGTATCCCAACAATTAAGAGTTAATTGGCAGCAGATTTCATAGTGATTAAATAGAAGTAAGAACATATATATTCAAAAAGGGCTCCCAGATTCTGTCCTTGCCTCTTATAACCTACCAACCTGGTTGATTTTAAATCAAAGCATTAAGATCATGTAAGTTCTCAGTTTGAAACTATTCAGTGGCTTTTCCTTTCACTGTAAGTAGGAAATCTTACTAACATAACACAATGAGACAATAATGAACCTTCCTATGTTTCTGATTTTCTTTCCACATGGTAATTTGGGTCTAGCCACTTTTCTTATTCCTCCTTGACCCACAGCAAACCCGCTTCTACCTCATGTCCTTCAACACAGGCTGTTCCATGGCATGGAAAACCCTTCCCCTAGATGTTTACATGGCTTCCTCATTACACGTTTTCTCAAATTATTTAAAAAATATTTTGGTGGATTATAATTATACATAATACTGTGATTTGTTGTTATATTATCATACATGCACAATGTAATGATATAATTTGGTCAATTTCAAAATTCTTAAAAGACCCATCTTTCTGTTAATATTCTATTTACTGAATTACTTGATTTTATTTTCATTTAACATAACATACATTTTGCTTTTTAATCTTATTTGTTGTCTTTTCCCCTTTATTTGAACATTATGTACATATAGGTATTCTGAAATTTGAACTTTCAGACCCAAGCATTTTGGATAAGAGTACTCAACCTGTATTAAATCCTGATAACTGAAGACTTGTTTTATGAATCAAAGTCAAATTCATTTTAAAAATGTGGATCTCTGACATACTGAAATCTCTGTTTTTGAACAGGAAAACATGATGCATACTATCCCGATAAACAGAAGTAAAATTTTAGTAAAACAAAAAAGAATGTTCGCCGGGCACAGTGGCACATGCCTGTAATCCCAGTGCCTCCGGAGGTTGAGGAAGGAGGATTGTGAGTTCAAAGCCAGCCTCAGCAATGGCAAGGTGCTAAACAACTCAATAAGACCCTGTCTCTAAATAAAATACAAAATAGGGCTGAGGATGTGGCTCAATGGTGGTTGAGTACCCCTGAGTTCAATCACCAGTACAAAAAAAAAAAAAAGAAAATAAAAAAGAATGTTCCATTAAATAGCAATTTTTTTAAAAAAATAAATCTACTACTATATATCATGGCATTGAAAAAATGGTATATAAGAAAATCTTGAATAAATACGTAAATAAAACATTGGTTCTCAAAGTTTTAATACCATGTGCCTAGTTGTATATTTTTTTCTTTGGATTTATATTGCCTTTCATTCATAATAATTCTTGAAATTCTGGATTTATCAGCCACATAAATTTTGAAAATTTTTCAGCCTGTATTCTTAAGACATTATTTTTTTCTTCTTTCTTTCTTCTGGAACTATTTTGGAATCTTTCTACCATATCCCTTATTTCTCTGGGTTTCCACCCAAATGTTTTCTGATTATTAGCCTCCAAGTTAACTAATCATTTCTTTTGTTGTCTTGAACACTGTATTCTTCATTTCTTCAAAGTTTTTGCTTCTTTTCCATGTGTTCTTGTTCCCTAGTGAAATGTTTCATTTTTTAAACTATTAAACTATAATTATTCTGGAAACTCTGATTACTATTATACCTCTTTTGATACCTATCTCAGCACCTCATGTCCTTTACACAGGCTGTTCCTTGTGTATTCTTGTAGAAGTAGTAAATAATTCCAGATGAAATTATGTTGAGAAGCTTGGGTCACTGACTATATTTCCTTGATAGTGGCATGATTAATGTCCCAGTTGCCTTTGTGTTCCTTTAATTTTTTTAAACACCTTTTAGAAAACTTTATTCAGCTTATGTCAGTTCCTGCCAAGATTGTTAGCTTAATACAAGCTATGAAATTCAAGCTAAATGGAAATTTATGTAAACATATGTCTTGGATAAAAATATTCAGCTCTTTAAAATAAGGGAAAGTTGTAGTTTGTAAAATGGGAAAAGAAATTTTTCCTTTAATTTGCAGGTCAACAAATGTTAATGATAAACTAACACCTATCATTGCCATGTTTAGAATATTAATATTAGATAATCTGTTAATATCCAATAATCATACTAATGCAAAATTTTCTTATACCACAGTGATTTACAAAAAAAAAAAAAAACTTCATGATACGAATAATAGAATACTTCTAAATACAAAATGGACAAAAGTCAACTAGTTTTCTATATAAAGCAAATAAAAACAGAAAGCAAGACTAACTGCACAGTATGCAGGGCCCAGTGCAAAATTAAAATGCAGAGGTCACTTTTAGAAATTAAAAACTTTGAACTACCTACAGCTGAGTATTAAACAGACTTTTCAAATAGTAAATTATCCTTTATTCCTAAAACTTATAAATAGGGAGAAACTTTAAAAATCCTCCTGATTGCAATGCTCCATCTACTTTCTCTAGTGATGATTTGTATGGTGCACAAAGTAGTGTGTATGCATGACTGGGGAAATAATTGCAGATAATGAGAATGTATATAATAAGTGCTGTTCTTTAAAAGGGATATACATGATATGAAGAAAAATAACTTACACCTTTCTCAATATAGCAAAACATGCAAAAATATGCACTTTATAAATTAACTGTAATGTATGTCTTCTTGAGAGCCGTTCTGAGTGCTGCCTTTTTTATTCCTGGAGCCCTCACTTTCAATCTGTTGCCTTATTCTGAGCCCAAATATGCACGCATGTTATACCTTCTTATTAATATCATGTTCATTACTCTGGGTAAAGATTAAGTGAAATATATAAATCAGACAATGGAGGTTATGACTCTTCTAAGTAGATCCAGTTTTGATGAAAATAGATTTCAGATATTGCTTAATAATAAATGAAAGATTTGTTCTTAAATTTTCCCACATATCATGCTCTCTCCAGCTTTTGAAACTGTTCTTTGTATTCCCCTGACCTAGAATGTTTTGGTCATCATGATTTAGCTGGAAAATCCTTAGCTACACTTCAGGATTCAGTTTAGAAACTTCTGTTGCAGCCAGCTGGCTGAGGCTTGGCAGAATTTCTGCTCCCAAAGCACCTTATACCAAGCAAAAGATGGACCATTATATATAAAATTTCATGAATTCTTAGTCCAACTGTTCCACCTGCTTCCCTGATCTTTGTAATCTCAGTTCATAGTAGATATTCAATAAATAACAGCTTCACCAAGCTGAAGTGAACTAAGCCAGTAATGTCTGTAATTTATTCATCAAACATTTCTTGACTTCCTAGCATTTTTCAGATGATGGACAAATACCATTGAGCAAGACAGATAGGATCACTGTTCTACTTATAACAAAGCTTAAAAAAATACTACTCAAATCATAAGTATGATGAAGCTGTAGAATGTTAACAAACATGTAACTAGAATATTAGGACTCTAAGATTACCTAGAATAAAAAAAAGGTCGCTAAAATGATTATTAGTATTTCATTAAAATTAGCAGGTTATGCAGATGATCAATCTTAAATTCATCTTCCCTTGTTCTGAGATCATGATGTCATCTCCAATTTTCAAATTTCAGACTTTGTGATTGTCATACAAACTCCATATCCAAGAAATGTAAGACTGTTAGGATTCTCAAATTCTAATAATTTTTTATTAAAACGTGAGTTTCTGGGTTGGTAATTTTTCAGTGGATACCATGATCAACTAATTCATTTATTTTTCTTGAAAGAATAAAACTATGAATAGATAATATCATCTCCACAGTCACTGATAAAAGATATAAAGCTATCACATGTTCATAGGTTGGCCTTTGATTCATAACACTAGGACTAAATTAGTTTAGAAAGATAATTACACTCTAGAAACACTAAGCTTCTTCTTTCCTAAGAGTAAAGTAATAATATAGAAAATTCTGAAATATTAATTCCAAAGCCTACAGGGCCAGAGTTATTACATGATAATCTATGTTAAAATTTTAAATTTGCAACATTCCGTGACAAAGCTAAAGCATGAGACAAAAATTTCAGTTTCTAAGCTAAAAGATATTTGCATGTGTATATATTGTATCTCATACCCATATCTAAGCTCAATAGTAGCTTCTCATGAAAGTAAAAAAGCTTCTCCACAGCAAAGTAGACAATTGATATAGAGGCAGCCTAACAAGTGGGATAAAAACCAGGCAGCTACTCTTCCAATAGAGAATTACTATCCAGAACATGTAAAAAAGTTAATAAAAAAAACAAAACTACCCAATCTATAAGAGGAAAAGTGAGATGAACAAACACTTCTAAAAAGTACAAATGGTCAATAATTATATGCAAAAATGTTCAACACTTTTAGCTCTCAGGAAAATGCACATCAAAACTACAATAAAATTCTACATTTACCCAGTCAGGATGGGGTATATTTTGTGTTTATCAAGAATAGGAATGACAATAAATGCTGGCAAGGATGTGGGGGAAATTACTTTTTCTTTCTTATGTACTCTTGGTGGGAATGGTAATTAGTACAGCCACTATGGAAATCTGTATGGAGGTTCCTCAAACTAAAAATAAAACTATCATATGATCCAGATGTATCACTCCTTGGTATATACCAGAATGAATTAAAACCAGCATACTGTAGAGACACTGGCATACTCATGTTTATTATGGCACAAGTAACAACAGACAAGTTATGGAATCAGCTTAGGAACCTGTCAACAGATGAATGGATGAACACACTCCAGCATACGCACACGAGTAGTATCCAGTTATAAAAATAAAGAAAAAAATCATGTCCTTACCAGGAAGATGGATGGAACTGGAAATCATAGTGTTCAGTGAAATAAATCAGACTCAAAAAAAATAAGTATTGCATATCTTCCCTCACATGTGTCATCATTTTGGATAGAGGAGGAAAAAAAGATATGAGCAGCAGAAATTATTGGAAAGGAGGAGATGATTGTTGAAGAGGAGTGAAAACGAAGGATGAAGGGAAACTGAATGTGATAAAGTGTATTATTTGCATGTACAAATACATCACAATGAAACCCATTTTTCTATATAACTAAAACAAATAAAATATAAAAAATATAATCCCCCCAAAACTAGCATAAAACTAAAAAACTTTAAGCCTTCTATATAATTTTTTAGTTATTTATTTTCTAAAACTTCAAGTGAAAGTCATTTTCCATATTAATTTTGCTTTTAGTCTTGGACCTTTGGGGATAGAGCAATTAAAGCCCTGTATTAAGGAGGATAATAGTAATAATAATTTAAATTTTCTTTCAGAAATGGGTAATTGTGTTCTCTAAGCACTCCTACTGGTTGAAACTAATGTGTATACACAGAATCACCTATAATTTGCAAAGTGCAGTGTAAAATGGAACTGCAAATCCACATGTTTAATGACTAATAGTTACAAGATAGCAAGGCCAGAGCGTTAAGCCAATGTGAAGCATGGACCCTGCTCTGTGATTGCAAGCCCATAAGCCTGCCCTGAATATAAATTTTTTCCATAGTTGTTTCTCTCACTAAAACTGCTTCTCATTTCTTTTCCTTTTCCCATTCCAAAATTGTGTTGGGGATTAAAAGAAAGTATGTGTGTGAATATTAAACATTCATAATTCTATATGAAAAGTGTGTTCTAATAATACATTAGGTATCAGTTATTGGTTGACATACATAGTCAAGGAAATTATTTTTTGTGGATTTACTGTAAATACTTGGTAAAATAAAACCATCAAAGACTTTTCCAGTTGACTTAATATCAGTTGTTCTGTCACTGATTTATTTATACAAAATTATTAAGCACTTGTAGTATCTACTGATTATGTTTAAAAATTATTTAAATCTAAAATTATTACAATATAGGCCAAGTTTTGCTAAGTATCCATGGACAAACCAAAACCAATAAGGAAATAAGGAAATGAACACTATCTATGGTAAAAATGCTAAAGTAGCAAACTTGATTATAGGCAGAACACGAATACATTGCTATTAAAAAGCCACTATTAAAAATGTTTGCTGATTTTAACATGACCCAATTAACATATAAAAACCATTATACTGTGCTTAAAAGTAACTGAATGCCTATATCTTCAATATATTTGTAATTTCTCAGTTAAAATATTAAAAGAGGGTACAATACATTGTTAGTTTTCATATTTAAAATAGTTATGTGCATCTTCACAGTACAAATACCAAATAAACTAATTGAAAAAAGTTCCCCCACAGTTCACTGCCATGTCTGAGAAATCTTCTGATTATACCTCCATATAACTAAACAATTTTTTCACTTATCATTTGAAATGATCTCTTGTCTTACTGTTAATGATGGCTACAATTTAAGGTCAAATTCACTATGCCCTCACTCCTACTTAACTTGAAATCCCCACTGCTTGTCAACCTATTTCAGGTGGTAACTCTTGACTTTCAGATGAAGATAATTTGTTCAGTTCTTCACTCTTTCTGCCTTCCATATTTTGAGTCACCCATTTAATTTGTGTTTTCCAGCTATATAAATTACTTTAAATTGTAATATCAAAGATTTCAACCAAGGTAAAAACAAACAGTTACAATTTTGTGACTTAATGGTTTCACTTGCAGAGCCAGTAGTATATACTGGTGATAAATTTTCTTCCCTGCAAGTCTGGTATTGTAATTCCAAAGGATTGAAGAACCGGCATCTCTTTAAAATAGATTCTATTTTCTCACACTTCACCAAGGGTTCAAATGCATGATTGTTAGAGTTATTTCATATCAGGCTTCTCTTGTCTTTTCCCAGAATTTATAATTATGTTATGGAGTAATGTAATGTGAGCTTTCTATAGCACAGCCTATCTAATCAGTTTGTTTTCTTCAGCTTCTTTTTTTAAAGAGCTCATTCAACTTAAGTTATAATTTGGACATCATTTTTCAAGATCTGTTGCCTTGCTTACACATCAAGTTGCCATTTCCATTTTCCCAGAATTCCTGATGAATTTCAATATTACTGGCATCGCCTTTATTTTTACTATATTTCTTGCTGAAAATGTCAATGTCCTCAAATAGAAATAAATATTTTTTTAAAAAGGAAGGAAGCAAAAATATTTTTGACTTTAGAAGTTCTTATAGTAAGTATATGTTCACATAGCGTACTATATTTAAAAGGTCATATAGCAACTACTCAATTCTGCTCTTATAGTGTGAAAAGTCATAACAATACATAAAATCTAAGTATGGGTGTATATAAATAAACTTTCATTTATAAAGTTGGAGGAACCTGAACTTGGCTCATCTGCCATATTTTTCTGATCCTTATTGGATCACAGATTCATCATTAATATTTCCAAAGACTTTAAGAAATACCCATGAAACATATTCAATATGTACAAATGTATTTAAAGATATGGATATCCAAGAGTTTTTTTAAATGCATGTGAATTTGAATACAAGCAAATGTATGTGTATGTATGGGAATGCATTTGTATTGATATGTGTGTGTATTTGCATGGACCTATATATTTTCTGGGTGAAAAGGCTACACCTTTCTTCAAGCATTTGAAAGACGGAAGTTTCTAAAATTATTAATGAAATCAGAAAAATATACCTGAATTCTAAGCCACAGAATTGCCTGATAACTTTTCCCTTAACACATTCCCTTTCTAGCAGGAAAATAATCTACTACAATATAAATAACTTTAAGGTAACACTCTGGGACTCTTTTTCACCTTAATGTAAGCATGGTTGTGAAAGGAAAGCAGTTATGAGAAGCCAGAGAGGGAGGTTCACAGGCAGCATACTAACATTTCTTTGAGATACTTCTAAAACCATGCCATGACATTTAAACAACTTAAGATCAACTTATCAAATAAAATACTTCCTCTCTAATTTTTACTGCTAATTTTAACTTCTAATTAGCCAAACGACATACTTGATACTCAATTCCTGATGCAGAAGCCAAACTACACCCCTCTGGACTTATTCTATTGTTTCTGTCATTAATTGTTGGCTCCAAAAGTATAAAAATAGTGCAGGCACAGCTTTACTTTGAAAGGAACATAAGCTTCTTTTGTTGTTTTAGTTTTTGATCACCTGGACTAAGAGCCACTAATAAATGCAGGTGTTTATTTCTGGATATTATCCAATCTTTCTAAGTTCGTAGAACTGGTGTAGGTTGAATAGCAGATTTTTTTCCCCCCTCTCACACTGTTTTTTAAAGGATGAAGGTAAATAAATAAGCATATAAATAATAAAATAATGATTCTTTGTGAGCCTCTGGAATGATTTAGTTCTCTTTTCTATGTGTTTTTAAACAGCTAATAAATACAAAATTTAAGAAGTTCTTTATGATTGTGTTTCTATAAATATAGTTGAAAACATTAAATAAATATTTATGAGCATAATAGCTATTGATGTTTTAAAAGTCTGACAGTTAAAACCCAAATTACATACTATAATTTAATAATATCTTCTTGAAAAATAATGAACTGTTGTATTTTTAGAAAAATCAATGTTCCATATTATATTTTACAGTTTTCTAACAGCAAAACCTTATAGTTTACACAACAGTGGCCATAAAAATATTTCATACAAATTTAAAAAAAGAATTAAATCTAGATTTCTATTTCATCTAATGTTGCCTAGTGTTACCTCAAGAACAATTACAGGCTGGTTATCCAGACTCTTGAAATTTTGTTTTGTTTTCCTCTACATTGAATTTTACATATCAATTACTGAATGCAAAGAGATATTTTAGAGAAACCATAAAATAATTATAAGCTAAGAATGAAAATGTAGTTTAATTTTCAATGAAAAAAATCAAAATTGAGCTCAGTTTTGATTGAATCTGGGTTGCATAACTCAGATGTGTATAGTATATCTAGGTCTTGAATGTACAGAATCCCCTACACAGCTATTTTTAAGTGCAGAGACAGAGAAATAAACAAGGGGGTGGGGATAAAATTTGGTTGATTTAAATATTCTAGTTGCAGCAATACCATTTATTTATAATCTTTTATAGGAAGACAAACAGGTGTCACTCAGCTGAGTAACTGAAGACATTACTAGTCACAGGACAGTCCACAACTGAAAGAGAACGACTCTTATCAGAGCTATATACAATTAAAATTGTGGATTTTTATATTAAGAAATGAAATGAATAAATTGTAACTAAGTTTTAATAAACAGTTTATAATATCTGTAATTTGAGCATCTACTTAGATTCCTATTTAGAAAGCAAAAGAATTTTCATTTATTAAAACTGTTAACTCCTCTAAATGTCTTGCATTTGAGCCAGGACTCAAATATATTTCTTCATACTATGCTCTGATATCTCCCATCAAAGTTTATCTGACCACTAGCTTTAAATATTTATAATCCCCCAAGAAGCATGCTACCTTTATGTTTTTCCCTTAATTCTGCATGAATATTGGTAAGTTCTGGAAAGAGAATGGTGATGGTTACATGGAGATCAAAGGATATGAAAATATATGTTGAAATTCAGTTCATTAGAAAACATCCTTTTAGTCAACCTTTCTTGAATTTAGGTTAAAAGATAGTCATTAAGAGGAAGTGAGGTCTAGAAAAGTAGGCTGAAAGGAATGGAAAGACTAGAAATAAACAAAAGTACTTAACCACATCCCTCCTGTTTGTTCATTCATTCATCTACTTGTTAATTTACTTGACTAATACTTATTACCTATGCAATGCTAGAATCTATTCTAGGAAGTGAAGATTAATATTTCAACAGAACAGGCAAAAATATCTACATTACAAAGGGAATATAATACAAGAATAGTTAAATGATCTTGGGTATTCTTGGGAAAAATATAAAACAGAAGGAGATAGGTTGCATGGGCAGGCTGGCTGGGAAGATAAAGGAGCAGTATAGAGATCAGAATACAGGCAATGCAGAATGGCATGGGAATTCTGTTTTTTTTTTTTTTTTGTGTGTGTGTGTGTGTGTATGTGGAGAGCTACAGAAACAAATAAAAAATGCAATAATCCTAGATGTGATGACCTCAAGACTGATAGCCATTTTCCAGACACAAAGAAAGCCTTAGGTGAATATTTGCTTTTCTTTTAGTCCCTCAAGTTTTCCTGTGACTTCAGGGAACTAGCTTTCATTCCCTTCAACTCTGCTTCAGTAAAATTTCATTTCAATTCTTTGCCAGCATCAACCCCATCCCACAATTCACTGGGTGTCATACTTACAGATCTTGACCTTTAATATATTACATACCGCTATAAAATTTGTAGAAAGTTCTGATAGTTTACCTTATTTCCAAGTGAACAATTACCTGTCCCATTTTTATGCTGGCACAACACACAAAATTTCAGGACAAGAGACAAAGGATTTTATTATTCACAGCAAGCAACAGATGTGGTTAGCATTCATTAGGAAATTTCCAAATTTTATAAGGATCTACTGGAAAACCTGCCTTACCTTTTCCCCAGAAGGAATCATTATTTACCTGGTAAAGAAACTAAGCTGTCCCCTGCCCTGGGAGTGTATTATCTCTCTTTCCCAAGGCTTTTTCCATTTAAAAAGAAAATCCTGCAAAATATAGTTCAGAACACAAACTGTCAATGGCTCCTTCCAAGACTTGTAGACTCACAAGAACTCTATGAAGAACTGTCTCCCAAAAGCTGTATGAATACTCATTGTTCAACTTTACATAAGTTACTAAGACTTTCATTCTTACTATTAAGATTTGCAATCTTGACTTGCTTCTCTTTGCCAAAATGTCTTTATTCCTGATCTCCAATTCTTGATTCTATCTTTAAATTCCAGTATTATGTAAATATAAATATTACTGTGATAAAATTAGCTATGACAGCATTAACACATTTCCTGCATAGAAAATGTAAGTTCTTAAAATTTGATTTCAAAATCCTAAATTTCCCGCCAGAAGAAGAGGAGCAGCGGCCTGCTGAGAGGCAGAGCCGCCCACTCCCCATGTGCCAGCAAGGTAGACAGAACTGTGACCACCCACAGATCAGGCCCAGTGGCCTGCTGAGGGGCAGAGCCGCCCCCCACCCCCCGCGCCTGCCAGGTAGGCGGAACTGTGACCACCGACAGAAAAGGCCCAGTGGCCCGCGGAGGGGCAGAGCTTCCAATCACACCTGCAAGGTAGGCGGGCCTGCGACCCACCGGCAGAAGAGGAGCAGCGGCCTGCTGAGAGGCAGAGCCGCCCCCTCCCCCCGCGCCTGCAAGGTAGAGGGAACTGTGACCACCATCAGAATAGGCCAGACCTGCAACCGAAAGACAGAACAGGCCCAGTGGCCTGAGGAAGGGTAGAGCCGCACCCCCCGAACCTGCAAGGTAGGCGGACCTGCGACCCACTGGCAGAACAGCCCCAGAGGCCTGCAGAGGGGCAGTGCCTCTGCCTGCGCCTGCAAAGTAGGCAGAACTGCGACCACCAACAGAACAAGCCTAGCGGCCCACAGAGGGACAGAGCCGCCGCCTGCGCCTGCAAGGTAGGCGAACCTGCTACCGACCGGTAGAGCAGGCCCAGTGGCCTGCCGGCGTGGTAGGCACATTGCCCCAATTGGAGGAGGGGCAGAGCCGCCGCCCGCGCCTGCGAGGGAGACTTTGCATCTATACAAGACCAATATAAATATATAGGGGGAAAATTCAATAGCACAACAGTTTCACCAAGTAGAAAGGAACGCGAACAGTACGAAGAGACAAGGAAAGAAAGGACCACAAACAATGCAGGTCAACTCAACGTTAGAAGAGGTAATAGCTGCAGCAGATGAAATGTCAGATAAAGAATTCAGGATATACATGCTTCAGATGATCTGGAGTCTCAAGGAAGACATCAGACAGCAAAATCAGACAATGAAAGATCACTTCAACAATGAATTACATAAACAAATCCAAGAAGCAAAAGATCAACTATACAGGGAGATAGAGATTATAAAAAACAAACAAACAGAAATCCTAGAAATGCAGGAAGCAATAAACCAACTTAAGAACTCAATTGAGAATACTCCCAGCAGAGTAGAACACTTAGAAGATAGAACATCAGACAATGAAGATAAAGTATTTCAACTTGAAAAGAACATAGACAGCTCAGCAAGACTGTTAAGAAACCATGAGCAGAACATCCAAGAAATATGGGATAACATCAAGAGACCAAATTTAAGAGTCATTGGGATTCAGGAAGGGACAGAGTTTCAAACCAAAGGAATGAGCAATCTATTCAATGAAATAATACGAGAAAACTTCCCAGACTTGAAGAATGAGACAGAATCCCAAATCCTAGAAGCCTACAGGACGCCGAATGTGCAAAATCATAAGAGACCCACACCTAGACACATTATAATGAAGATGCCCAACATACAGAATAAGGAGAGAATTTTAAAAGCTACAAGAGAAAGGAAGCAGAT
>NW_025999905.1:46541-134930 GCF_001458135.2 Marmota marmota marmota | reverse complement strand
GGAGGGGAGGGGAGGGGGGATAGTAGAGGATAGGAAAGGCAGCAGAACACAACAGACACTAGTATGGCAATATGTAAATCAATGGATGTGTAACTGATGTGATTCTGCAATCTGTATATGGGGTAAAAATGGGAGCTCATAACCCACTTGAATCAAAGTGTGAAATATGATATATCAAGAACTATGTAATGTTTTGAACAGCCAACAATAAAAAATTAAAAAAAAAATCCTAAATTTCCCCTATTCTTTTCCTTCTTGATATCAATTTTATTATCTGCTTTCTTGACTTAAGAAAAGGATGGGAAAAACAATTATACCATGTTAATAGCTGATAATGTTCTGAATTACCCCTTCAAGGACATTTGCACTTTAACAAGTTTACAGTAATAACCAAAGAAACTGTCATTATTTGTATAGGAAATAAAGGTTAATTGAAAAGTTCTGTAGAGACAAAAAAAAAATGAGCCTTTTGTGCCTCAAGTTCAGAAAAAAATTCTATCCCATGGGGACAGTATTTGTTGCAAACTGCAGAGACCCAAACCTGTTTTATCTACAGCAACACCCCTGCTTTTATCTGTTATATATTAGATCGTCACCAAAGATTTCATTGAATTAAGAGCTTCTCAGGGAAAAAAAACAACAACAAAGATCATCTGAATGTCACTGGTTTAATTTATTTATGACTTGGAACTGTCCATACCTTCAGTTCTTTCATTTTTCTTCTGTTGTCTGTTTAAACATCATTAATTAAGGAAGCAGAGTTTGGCACAATTTCTATCCATGATTCCTGTTAATCATGGGACTATTTTCTAAAGCCAATTTTAAAATTCTAAAAAATCTACATTAAAACCTAGAAAAAATGTATCAGTTCATGACAACTATGATTTTATATTCTAGAGAACATACCTTGACTTTTTTAGAGGGTACAAATACATTTTAATATATTCACATTACTTGAAGAGAGTATTCTTTTAACTCATTTAAGGAGCATTCACTGCTAATTTCTACAATAATTATAGAATTCATATTTCATCTCTTAATATCTGGTGTGACAGAATATAGTGTCATCGAGTCCTGGAAACGTGACAATTTAATAATGTGACTTTTGATTTGTAGAAGAGAGTCAAGTATCATGGGCCTAATTGGTGGGAATTTGCATTATGCTTTTCCAGAAAAAAAATGGTTTTCTTCTTTCTACAACCATATTCCCAGAATACCCAATTACTTCAACTCAAGAAGAAATACCAAAGACTGCTTTCTGTCTTAGTGACTCAATCATTAAAACTGCATGACAGAAAGAAACTTTGTTATAATACCCAATAGGGAACTACTATTCCTCAGGATTAAAACATATGCATCTCTGTTCCTTAGGATATTACTTTTCTTTTTAAACATGCATTAATAAGGCACAGGAAGTTTTTTCCCTAAGTACTTATGTTGTTAAAGTTTAAAGCTAATTTTAATTTGATAACTCTTCTTAATGAGGAAGGTACTTTTAACAATGATTTAAATCATGTTATTGTTTCTGATGTTCATAGATATTCAAGCTAAAGTATTCTGTCAACAACACATCTTCCCACTCAGGCTTGCATCATTGTCCCTCACCTTCATGGCATGTTTGCCATTAGTCTGAATGATCATTTGCTAAACACATTGTGATAATCTGTCTACCTTGGCTGACAGCACTGAGTCCTGTCTGGGGCTAAGCTGCATCCCACCAGGAGTTTCATAGATAAATCACTGTCACTTCTTCTACTGCCTATTAAACCTAGGAAATCAATATGCTTCTCTATGTGTGGGCTTCTGGGAAGATTTCTTATAAAAACTGTCAAATACTGCTTGATTACTGAACTAGCCCCAATATTAAGCATGTAAGCTGCCAATCTGGAGGATACTATAAAGGCAAAGTGAGAATGTAAGTTCACTGTGGACATCCGGAAGCACCATATATTCTTTGTAGGAATTCTGTATAGTAATGCCTACATATGGAAAAGCAGATAGCATTCTAACTTTTTGTCTCATGAATTTTCTGACAACTTATTCTGTATACCTCTGAGATTTATCTTCAATTTTAGTAAATCTTTTTATAGTTGCTCATTATTTGCTCATTTTTCATTTTGGTCTTAATTTTTTAATATATAGTATTAAAGTAATTTATAATTCTTTGGTTTTGGAGACATTTTTATATAAAATTGATAATCTGTCTAAAATTTATTAGCATAAAATTTATATATTAGAATGTAAATTTTTAAAAATAGCATCAGTTTATAAAGTTATTTGTGTTTATTTTATGTTTGCCAAATATTTGAGCATTTAATTGTTGTTGCTTTCTGTAGAAACTATATTTGGTTGTTTTCTTTATGGTTTAGTAATTTTTAAAAACCAAAACATAACAAATTTCAAATTTGTGAAGTACAGCCAGGATTAGAGGAAATATTAATGTGAAATTCACATATTTGGAAGAAATGCTAGGAAAAAAAAAAAACGGCAAATACCCACCTCTTAGGAAGAAAAGCAAACTACCACAAAAAGTAAAATAAAAACTATAAGGATATGAATATGAATTAATTATATTAGAAACAAAAATGTAGATGATTCTACAAATTTCTTATAAATTTTATGAGGTTAAGGATATCAAAAATGAAAAATATGTAATTGCTATGTATATGCTACGTATATTTAAAAATTATGACAATATTATGAGTAACTTTATGCCATAATAAACAACTATGTCAGGTATAATTTGTAGAAAAATACATTTTGCCACACTGATTCAAGAAATCTAACACTGCTTATAGCTGTTGAAGAAATGTTTCATTATAGCCCCATTTACAATAGCCAAGAAATGGAGAGAACCTAAGGGTCAATCAACTAACAAATGAATACTGAAATGTGGTAAACATACACAATGGAATTTGTTTAGTCATAAAAAGAAATTAAATAATCTCAGTTAGGACCCTGATAGAACTTGATGTCATTATGGTACATAACATAAAATAATCCAGCACAGATAGACAAGTACCATATGGTCTCACTCTTATATATGATCCAGAAAATGTTGAGAGTAGAATGGTGGCTAACAGAGAAATGGGAAAGTGCAGGTGGGGAAGGATGGGCAAGGTTGTTTAATGAGTACCACGTTACAGCTAGACAGGAGTAAGAAGTTCTGCTGTGCTGCTACTTACTGCACAGGAGGGCGAGTATAGATGACAGCAATGTATTAAATATTTCAAAAAGCTAAAAGAAGAGATTTTTAATTTTTTTTGCCAAGAAGAAAGAATAAATTTTGAAGAGACAGATATGTTTATCCTGATTTAATATTATACAATGTGTACATGTATCAAAATATCACATAGTACAAAATAAATATGTACTTTTCTTTTTGCTTTTATGTATCAATTAAAATGAATTTTATTTAAATAAAAAAAAAGTAAACATAGTCCAGAACACCAATACCTTCTTTAAAGGAAACTAGGGACTCAAGTGTCAATACTGATGAACAAACGTTAATTTTACATCGACTATAAGAAAGTAAAGTTTTCTTTTCTTTTTTGGAGGGATGGGGGCAAGTACTAGAGATTGAACCCAGGGCCTTGTGCATGCAAGGCAAGCACTCTACCAACTGAGCTACATCCCCAACCTGAGAATAAAGATTTGATGAGGTCAGCATAAACCTGTTACCTAAATGTCTTAAACACTTTAAGAGTGTACATACTCCCTGAAGTACTCTAAAGATTCAGTGTAACCACAATGGAAGTTTCAAAATTTCTGAGTGTTTTTATGTGCAACTTTACAAATGACAAAATGATTTTAAATGTATATGAAATTTCAAAGACCAAGAAAATTATGAAACAGAAAAAGAATTAGCTCTACTGAATGTCAAAATTTTGATAAAATACAGTCATTATTATTGTGTGTTATTGGTCCAAAGAGACAGATCTGGAGAAACAGGCTCAGACTAATTCCAGAGAAGTCATTAAAAATCACTGGGAGGGGCTGGGGTTGTGGCTCAGTGGTAGAGCACTCGCCTAGCATGCGCGAGGCACTGGGTTCGATCCTCAGCACCACATAAATGTAAAATAAAGATATTATGTCCACATAAAACTTAAGAATAAATATTTTTAAAAATCACTGGTAAATGATGGTGTTTTCAGTAAAAGGTCTTAGATCAACTATATAAACTTATGAAAGAAAATGAAGTCTGATGTCTAGTTTAAAAAATACAAAAAAAAGTATAGGTGTATTCTAGACCAATACATAAAATGAAAAATAGTAACTTTTTAGAGAATAAAATATTTTTATAGCATTATGGCAGGCAAATATTAAGTAGATCATTAAAAAGTAACACTAAATATGATATATACTGATAAATTGATTTACTTTACATCTAGCACTTCTGTACACCAATATAAAACAGCAAGGAATGAAAACACAAGATACCAAATGAAAACTCACCATACCAAGTGTTGGCAAAGACAGAGTATGGGAATTCTCAAATATTACCACTGAACATGTAAATGGTTTTGACTATTCTGGAAAAAGCGCTTTTCCTTCTAACAGTGAACTTGACATCCAGTAATTCCATGTAGAATTTTATATCCTAAAGAACATGTATAAGACATTCAAATTACGTACAACTGCATTATGTGTTAGTCAATAATCACATATAATCCCAATTCCCTCAAACAGTGGAGTGTACAATGTTTCATTTATAGAATGGAAACTATAATTAAAAAATCAAAAAATTATAGGTATATGAAACACAAATGAATGTTATAAATATGTTTGAATGCAAGAAACTGACCCAGAAGTATATATTTATATAAAGTGTGCATCTAAATAATAGCATTTATCCAGTTAGGATATAGTTATTATAAATACCAAATAGAGGTAATTTAAAAAAAGCAATAGAAGACTTTCAATATAAAATAGGTTCAAAATTGATGGGATTAAATATAAGTCTTTTGGCTGTCAAATTTTGACAAGGTATTTTGGATTAATATAAAATTTTTAACTGGATTATCTTCCTAGTTTTTGATATTTTGATATATCATTGTTACAAAATTTTCCATTTTATGTACCACAGTTTATTAGATAAAATAATATCTAATAAAAGGGTTACAAGAGAGAAGGTCCAATGAGAATGGGACAGACACACTGAGTATAATTAGGTCGCATTTTTGGTATAACTCTCCCCAAATATGATATACTAATAATTAATTTAGGTTTCCCAGGATCTAACTTAATCCCATTTCACCTTTAACAATTTTCAGAATCCATAAATCCTGAGTTAATGTTATCTCTTAATAACTTATACAATTATTAAAGAGGGCTGAAAAACTGTTTATCAGCAACAAGCATGATATTTACAGCATTGACTAGTTAATAAATTTTTTTATTGCATAGATGTCCACGCTTTCTTGTTTGCCAAGAATCATAAAGAATGGTTAAAATGTTTTTTTTTCCAAGAGGAACTGTGTAATCTTAAGTAAATTTTAAAAACAAAAAAAATATATATTTTAATTGTTGAGACATGCCTTTGTATCCAATGACTCTGATAAACTAATTAATACTAAATCCTAATAGTTTCATTAATGAGCTTTTAAATATCATTGAATGCAAAATAAATTTCTGTTAAATCAAATTTCACAGCTATCTGACTTTGTATATATCTAATTTTATTGATTTTCTAAACCTCTTATAGACTGGAAGTTTTTACCTAAAGGCAGAACACTAACACAGAAGCCCAGTATTCAGAAATGACTAAAACAATAAGGCTGCTGGTTTCATTTTAGAGGCTGTTGTCAGAAGCCAGACCTCAACTTTGGCCTCCATGACGCAGAAGAATACGGTTTGAAACTTGTTCATTAGTGTATTCTAAATGTTCAGAGAAGTTCCAGAATTTAAGTAATAAATAACACAGTATAGTGTTAGAGGCACGACAGTTAATTATTCAGTTAGAAAACTGAAACAATGTCAGTGATAGTTTTCAGAAGGTAGAAAATGGTTTATTTGACATTTACATGCATTTGGTTTGTGGGATAATCTCTGGACTTGTCAGCTATGTTTAAGAACTAATGCAAAATTAGCATCTTCATTCAAATCTAGAAAGTGACTATGAAAATTGGAAAACCTGAGCTAATTAAATCTTTGTTTAAATATTAGGTTTTTTAAAAATAATTTTAGTTGTAGATGGACATAATACCTATATTTTACTTATTTATTTTTATGTGGTGCTGAGGATGGAATTTAGTGCCTCACATGTGCCAGACAATCTCTCTACCACTGAGCCACAACCCCAGCTCCCTCGATTTTATTTAGATGTGGTGCTGAGGAGCGAACCAAGCTCTTCACCACAGAGCTACAACCCCAGCCCCTAATTAAATCTTAATGACAAAAGGAAATATCTTTGTGAGAAGATGAGGTTTAATAGTCCTTTCTTTGATTTAAGTGCATTCAAAAGCTAGCAAAACATACCATTTGTATTCAATATTCTTGAAAACTGGCAGTACAAAAAAAAAAAAAAATCTGGCAGAGCATTTCCAGGATCATAAAAACCTCACATTTCATTGAAAACTGTTTCTGTTTGCCTTCTTAAAAGCTGGCTTTGCTTTTATTATTTATGCTTTATTTATGCATTTTAGTGGCACAAGCTGTGCTGTACCCAAGAGTTTGGTCAGCATTCTTGGCAGGCTGCAGAGCTACACTTTTAAGAATCTTTACTACATTACTATTTCCACACTCGAAATCCTATTTCTTACCTATTTTAGAGCAATAGTTTGTTCCACAATGACAGAAAGGTAAGAAAAGGTTATATAAACACTGTGAAACCTAACTACAATGTTCCTTTACACCAGCACTTTGCACCACATTTAAAGTTAAACATTTCTATATTCTGTGATGATGATCATTTAGTATATGCTGATCTTTTTTAAACAAAAACAGAGATGACAATGGTATTTGCAGTGTTTTTTCTGATGAAGAAGAAATAGTTTCTGTCTCAGGTTTTGTTCATCTTTCTAATTGTCTTATTTTTTCCCCCCTACAAGAGACTGTATTTTCAAATTTGTAAGAATCTCCTTAACTACTAAAAAAAAATACTCAGTAGATACAATCATGATTACAAGGTTTCATTTATCCAAAGTACAAGACCACTTGTTTTAATAATCAGTCTCTGTATGGGGAAGAGGTACTATTTGTGCAACAAACCGCTTCTTATGGCAAGTAGCAATTCCATCTATTTCACTTTAATGTACTTCCTTGATTCTTAGAAAATTTCAAAATTTGAAAAAAGACTATTATCATATCATTCATTTTCTTCACCTTAGTATGCACTGAAAATAATTTTTTTATGTCAGTAAGCACCAAATATAATTACTATCTTTCTAAACTTTCTTTTTCCTGATCTCAAGACTCGAAAATTATAAAACTAACTCTCCAAGGTATCATACATATAGCAACATTATAAATATAAGAAAAAAAAATATTGCTTTGGAATGAATATATTTCCACAATTATATTTTTAAAGCACTTACCACTCAGTTCATATTTAGAAATTCCAAAATGTATGTTGTTCTGTGTTTAAAGATGAGTGTGCCTAATGAGAGTGACCTTAAAACAAATTACTAAAAAAATTAGCAAAGAGAAGTCTGCAATTAAATTGTATGCTAACAGCCTAGAACTAAGGCCTCAAGTGAGGATGAGCCACTGAAAATGTTCCAGCATTTAGAGTTACATTACCTAGCAGATGGTTCTATGAAGGATGCAGATATTAAGGCCTGTGGGTTTTAATTTATGGCCTTTGAAAATCTAGTTAAATTTATGCATCATACCTTTTTCTTGTAGTGAGAATTATAAAAAGCAACATAAAAAGGAAACAATATTCTTCATTTTAAAAATTTAAATTTTTGGAAAGCTTGCAGAAAATAAGGTAGCTCTTTAAAAAAAAACCTTTTTGCAAGAAAAGGTTATGTAGATTGAGGCAGTTCTTATCTATGGAATGAGGTTTCAGCTGCATGTCACCTATATAAATTCTTTTTTATCAATTTCAATATTCTTCCTTGACATTCATGGCCTGATAAATAGGCTCCCTGTTGGCTAATTTAACACCTGCATATTGGGCTAATTATGAACATAAAATCTGAATTACTTGGAAGGCTCAAATTCCTTACGCTGGTTCAGAAGATTCTACCCAGCTCCGAAGTATCTATCACAGCCCTGAATTCTCATAGCACATTTTGAACTGAACAAATGAGGTACAGTTATAGTCCTCACAATGTGGTTTCAAATAACTACTGTCCCTTGTAGAATATATAGAATATATACTTCTATGCTTATAGAATTGAGGACAATTTCATATGTAAAGGATTTTTCTATTATTCTGCTTTAAAGTACTTCATTCACTACATATTCACCAAACAATATTAGCACTTAGGAAAGTCTTCTGTGATGATGAACACTCACAAGGTATTATAAGAAGTAAAATGAATAGAATACTCCAGGAAGTTGGTAATCTAATAGATGTGATAAAATTTATAACCAACTAAAAAGTAAGCAAGAATATCTTAGTACTTTATAGCTGCTTAAGTGTACCCAGGCTTAAGAGATATTCAAAGTGAAACAGAATTAATCAAGTAAGTTGAAATCACTTTGCTAGTGCTTATTGTTTCTAATGAACCACCAAGAACACAGCAAGATCCCAGTTATACAAGATTTGTCCTGCAAACAAATTGGGTTTAAAGAAAGCAGATAACCAATAAAAGCAAAAGGACTTTGCAGAATATTGAATCATATTTTCTGGCAGAAGAATAGTGAAAATATCTTCCATGCTATCTCTAAATGCTTTGAATTTGAGTATTGATAAGAGACTCAGACACAGATTTTCAATAAATAGAAGTGTCAATAAAACAGTTTTGCATTTTTAAGTGTGTATACTACTACACTGATTAACAGAAAATTAATTCAGTCACTACCTGGGCTTGAAATTTTACATTTAATCCAAAATAATATAAATGAGCACACAGTAGTCTGTGGACACAGATGGTTACTTGGAAATTCACTGAAGTGTAGGCCTCTAAATTGGGTCTTAAGAAATAAACATTAGTTGGGTATGGATGAGGGCATCCCTGAAAAAGAAGCATCATGAGCAAGCTGATGTGTTTTGTGAAGAGCATCAACATCATAAGATTTGAAGTACAGATGGTTTCCTCAGCACTAAAGAGGAAAAAATGGCAGGCATTAGAATATATTTTTCACAATTTGTAAATAGCACTTATATAAACCTTCAAGAAATGGAATATTTCCCACACCTGAAAAATCATCTATCAGGCTCCCTTTTATTCATTACCCAGTGAAAGGTAGAATATAAACCTATATTCCAAAATATTTTATGTTTTGCATGATAAATTAATATAATAACAAAATGTCTATTTTGTGTGTTTCTATGTATTCCCACATATTCTACCTGAGTATATTATTGGAATTGTAGTTTCCCCATTCTGCTCATGGACTTTTACTCTCATAATAGTTTATAAAGAAAAATAATTATTTATACTATACTCTAATGTTCCTAAGTTCAAGGCTTTGATGTACTTTACAGGGATCAACATATATAAATAAGGTCTATTTACATAGAAACACAAATACAAAAAAGGTTATGTATTGATTGATGAAAATGTTGTGACCAGAGGCTCATGGGGACTTGATCCTATGTTTCCCATGAGGCAATGGTTCAGTAATCCCTAATTCATGATTTACAGCTACTTTATAGATTCCAATGACTACAATGAAAAATTGATGGACAGATACTCTTCTAGTAGATGGCAGGGGATTAATATCCATAATATAAACTAAACACCAGAAAAATAAATAAACCAATCAATAAATAGGTAAAGAACTAAACAGACTCATTTGGAAAGAACAAATGACCAACAAATGTAGGAAAAATGTTCAATGTTTACAACAATCAGAGAAATGTAAATTAAAACTAAACTGAGATATCATCTTCATCTCACTCCAATAAGAATGGCAATTATCAAGAATGCAAATAATAATTGCTGGTGAGAATGTGAGGTAAAAGGTACACTTATACATTGCTGGTGGCACTGCAAATTAGTACAACCACTTTAGAAGGCAGTGTGCAAATTTCTCAGAAGGCTAGAAATGAAACCATCATATGACCCAGCTATTGCACTCCTTGGTGTTTATACAAAAGAACTAAAATAAGCACACTATAGTGTTACATACAATATTAATTTTTACAGCAGAACAACTCACAATAGTTAAGTTACAGGATCAACCTGGTGCCCATCAGCAGACAAACGGATAAAACAAATGTGGTATATATACACACAATGGAGTTTTATTCAGCCATAAAGGATGAAGTTATGTCATTTGCCTCTAAATGGGTGGAACTGAAGAACACTATGCAAAGTGAAATAAGCCAGACTCACAAAATCAAGGGTTGAATATTTTCTCTCATATGTCAAAATAGAGGGAAAAGAAAACAAAAGTAATCTCAGGAAAATAGAAGGGAGACCAATAAAGTAGAGAGAGGGAGGGAAGAGGAGAGGGCATTGGAGGTACTAATGAATAAAATTGACCAAATTATGTTGTATTCATGTACAGGTATATCACAATGAGTCCACTTTTATATATAATTATAATACACTAACTGAAAAAATAGTAATAGAAGAGAGATTTGGATTGGGGGTTGGGAGGAGGAAAAGGAGGATGGGATAAAAAGCGGAGGTAATGGTGATTTGAGATCAATCAAAAATTTTTTTGTGCATGTTCAAATATATCACAATAAATTCAACTGTTATGTGTAGTAGTGAATCAATAAAAAATAAAGAATCAGCATATCAACTGAACATAACACATACACATATGTATATACTATATATTTAATATTTAACATATACATAGATGGGTGTAGGATTGTTTCTTTTAGAAATGTTTTGGGATTCTAAATACCTTCTGTAGTTATTATCCAAGAATTCCTAACACCAGAAAGTGGAGACGTAGTCAAAATATGCAAGACATGTCTAATGCACAGAAGATCCTCCTTGAAGTTTCTCCCATGGAACAAACCTAGGATAATCTGAATAACAATATAAATAGTGACAGTGTCACACTACACATCACTGAATAAAGCTGGGATCCAGGAGTCATTTCAGATGTAAGAGGACAGAAAGGAAAGCTTTTACTTAGTAAAATTACTAAAACTAAATGATTGATCATCATAACTTGGAAGATTATAATTGAAGCAGAAGTTTTTCTAAGGAACAGTATACTGGTGTAATTTTGGAATCTCACTCCACCCAGGACTGACTAGCATGGAGAAACCAGATAGTGTTGAGGAAACACCCTCAAGACACAGATGCTAGGTCATGAACAGAATAAAAAGATGTAATCTTTTGAGACTACTAAGGACCAAAAAAAACAAAAAATAATACAGAGAACAGTAGAGACAGAGGCAGATTAACCAATGATTCCAGATTGAAGGAGAATAAAACAAAAACATAATAGTTAAAAGCAACAGTTTTCTTGACATGTATCTGAACCAGAAATGAAAAAGATTACATTGATGCAATGTTTGGCAAAACTTAAAACGCGGCTGTGGATTGGAAAATGACATTGTATCAACACCGATTTTCTGAAGAGAATAGCTATATGATAGTTGGGTAGGAAAGCAGCCTTGTACAACACACTCAGGTACTTTAGGAGTGGAAGGGCATCATATCAAAAGATCGTTACTATCTATTTTGTGTCTATGTAATGTATGAATATTTTGTGATATTTTTACTCTTGGAAAACCTTCAAAATAATTTTTAGGTTTCCCATAAAAATATTACATTCTCAGTCTTCAGTAGCTATAATGGGGTCATTAAGTTGAAACATAATAGTACAGTAATACCTTCAGTGCTATTTAAAGTAAATAATATTTTCCTGGGTATATGCTTATTTTAGCCGACTCATTAGCCTATTTTCCCTCTCCATAATTCATATCCACTTTAACATAAGTCAGTGAGGAAGATAAAAGAAATCATAATTGTTCCAATCACACAGTGTGGTGGTACACACCTGTAATCCCAGGAGCCTAGGAGGCTAAAACAGGAGGACTGCAAGTTCAAAGCCAGCCTTAGCAATCTATCGAGGCTCCAAGCAACCCAGAGAGACCCCATCTCTAAAATACAAAAAAGGGTTGGGGATGTGGCTCAGTGGTTAAGTACCCCCGAGTTCAATCTCCAAATATCTTTTTTATGCATTATCAAATAGGTCTTGTACTTTTATTATAAATTTCTGCAAAATAAAATGCTAATAAAGTAGATTCAGCACACGATTTAAGATTAGTTTCAAGACACACCCTTTTAATAAAATACGTTTCTCAGAAAAAAAGTAATTGCACATAGTTTAACTAATTTAGATTTTTGTTTCTTTGTATTAAGGCTAGAACTTATGAAGAAAATTTACTGTTGTTAAATTACCAATTTAAGGTAAAATGAGATTGAACTCATAAAAGATAGGCTAAACATATGTAATTTTAAAAATTTTATGTTAATCTTCGTTAAGGTTATTGACAATGTTGAATAGCAATTCATGGAACCATGATCTAAAACAAAGTATACACGAAATAATCTAAGACACATTTATATAAGATTTTGAAATAATATTTTTATTTAATGGTATGATAAGGGCTAATTATATAAGTCTAGTAATCATAAAATTATCATATATATGCATTAGTTCTTGGGTCTCTGACAGGCCTGTATATGTATAAAATGTGCTATTTTTATACTTACAGTGAATTTTTTAATATAAAATCCATGGTTGATTTTTGCTATTCAAAATTCTCAGTTCTACTATAAAAATTGAGATAAATACAAAGGCATTGATTGTCAATCAAAATTAAATGAATTCTACATTTGCTTAAGATGTTTGTTAAACAAAGAAGCCTCCTCACACAGAAGTTTAAAACAGTAGCAACATATTCACTGTACTCTTATAGATGGCAAGATTTTCTTTTGTAAAAATTGTGAAGGAAATGCACTACTTGCTTAGGACACAGAAGTGAATCTTAGTAGAATCACAAGACTTCTCACTAATTTCTCTCAAAGTCTCTGGTGAGCAGAAGGCTCAGATAAGAGTTATATTAACCCAGTCTTGAAAGAGAGCAACTGCTTTTCAGTTTTCTGCTTCCAGGTAGTTTTCAAGACTTGAAATATGTCAATTTCCTTCTTCATTCTCAAACCCATGTAACCATGGACAAATTTCAATATTTTTTTCCCAAAATGATTTTCTGAAAGATTAAGTTTCCTTTTTAAATCTGGGGATCTTGTCACTTAACGTCAAAACATTTTCTCTAGGGCCTTTCAGAGATTTGTTTAATTGGTTTGAGGTGAAAATGTTTCATAAGTAGACTAGTTTTAAAACTCATTCTATATACTTCAAAGGACTAAGCAAAACCTGGCCTATTATCTTCAAAGAATTTCTGCAGAATGATGAATAATTTCTGGGGATTGGATGTACAATATGGTGACTATAGTTAATAATACTGTGCTATTTACTTGAAATGTGCTGAGAAGAGATTGTAAGTGTCCTCACCATACAGGCATGCACATACAAAATGATAAATGTGTGTCAGATGTATTAATTTTATTGTGGTAAGCATTAGATAATACATACATACCTACATCAAATCATTACACTGTATCCCTTAAATATATGTAAGTTTTTTATTTATCAGTTATACCTCAAAAAATCTGTGAAAGGCAATAATTAATGAATTCATAAAATTCCTCTGAAGACTAAACCAAGTTATATTGAATTGTTTCTTTATTTAGCCATAAGATTTCTTTTCTTAGCAAAAGATTTATGTTCTCTTTACATTGTCATTTTTTAATTTTTTAAAATTTTTTTTGCAGTATTTAGGACTGAACTTGGGTTCTTTTCCACCAAGCTATATCCTCAAGCCTTTTTATTTTAGAACAGGGTTCCCCTATGTTTTCCAGGCTGATCTCAAGCTTATGATCCTCCTGCCTCAACCTTCTGTGTCACTGGAACTACAGGTGTGCACCGTCAAACCCAGTTGTCCACACTTTCCCAAGTTTGCTATCTAGATTTTTTTTCACTTCACTCTCAAGAGTTGTGGCTACCATCATCTCTTTATGAAGAAAGCAGTTTTGAATTCTAATATCTGTGTTTTTTCCCTTTTCTTTTTTTTTTTAAATTGAGATTCTTCTGAAGCAAACTATCAATGGGGCACCATAAATATAAATGTCAATGTAATCCCACAACAGACCTTTTGTTTTAGGCAAAAAGACAAAATTATTAAAATATCTTTGCTTGTCTCACATATTTTGAGACAGACAATAACTATGTATTTTATCTACTATATGCAAGTCTATGAGATTATCTACATATACATAACTATATATTTTCAACAGAAAATAATGTTTAATTTCACCATTTACAAATTCTAAAAATTCTAGAGTATGCACTACTGAAATTTCTTTACTAATCACTTAGAGAAAAATTTTTCACTGACAGAACCTTTGTAGCTTATTTATCTGTACTTTTTAGAATGAGATCTTTTAAATATTTCATACTGAAAATTACCCTAGAATTTTACTCTCTGTAATTTTACATGCTGATGTGATTAGACTTTCATCAACTGCATGATTCTGTTTTCCTGGACATTCATTACCCCTACAAAATAACTTGATTCCTGACACTTTTTATTAAATGTGACTTTTTAATAAAAGTTTTATTCTGTTTGAGTTTCTACTGAAACTTTACAATAATCAGCAGTCTTCTATTCCAAATAAATGCCATTTGTGGTTAAGTTTCTTTTCAATTTTGGTGTAGCCATTGCTGTATTTGTGAATTTTCTTAGGGACAATAGAAGCAGAAATATGAAAACTTGGATTGTTTGCTCATGTTTAAAAAACACAAGTAGCTTTCCTTACAGAAAAATAATTCTTCAGTACCTTTTGTTGCAATAACTTATAGACATGTTTTAGAAGTTTATAATATTTTTCATTTTGAATATTAGAATTTACCACTGGCCAAGGCACAGAATTATATTCTTCCATATCAAAGCTTATAATTAAACAAAACTATATTTTGTTGTCAAAGAGATATATCTACTCCAAAATTGTAAGACAGAGGACATAATAAGTAACACATGAGAACAAATTTAACACTACAAAAATCTACAATACAATTTACCTCTGACCTATATAACTCATTTTCCACAAAGCATAAAAACAGCTAAATAGGGGAGGGTTGGGTACAGCAATTGACACACACACACACACACACACACACACACACATATATATATATATATACACACACACACACACACACATACATACACATGTATATGTAGTATTATATAATTTATTATCTATCTTATAACTATATATTACTATGTATAGTAATGTATACATAAATATATACACAAGTATATACAAGTATACATATAATATATATAAACACACAATCATATATATGGACATAGAAAACTATACATTAGATAATAGTATTTCATTATTGCTAAATGTTATGATTTTAGAATAAATGTACAGTACTTAGGTAATTATAAAGGAGAATGTTGGAGACTGGGGGAAAATTGGGCATGATATTTACAACTTACCCTCTAATGGTTCAATGGAAAGAGAAAGAATGTTAAATCCAATAAGTAAAATGTAAATAGTTGATGAATGTGGCAAAAAGTATATGGGTATTCTTTATATCACTTTTCTACTTTTCTGTTTTTATTGACATCAAAATAAAAGATAAAAAAACTAGTTATATTTTTATATAAATGCATATATGAATATACAACATATGAAAGTTTTTAATGGTTATTTTGTAGCAAACCTACCTATATCCAACTACGTGTAATTAATTTAAGAATTAAAGATGTAAAATGCTATTGCAAATTTTCATGCTGGTCTTTATAGATAGTTGGGTTTTTTGTTTCTGTAGCAAGGATTGAACGCAGCAGTGCTTAATTAAGTATTGAGTCACATACTGAGCCCTTTTTTTTATTTTTGAGACAGGGCCTCGATAAGTTGCTGAGGCTGGCTTTGAACTTGCAACCCTTCTGCCTTGGCTTCCAAAGCTGCTGGGTTTACAGGCATGCACTGCCATGCCTGGTATAAATAGGTATTTTTGATTTAACAAACTAACAAGTCATCTTCTTGTATGAAAGTTTTCATAAAATTAACTATCCCATTATTCCTCTCAGTAAATACAGTATGCTTCCAAAACAAAAATACATGATATTTTATATTTCATAGAGATCTGAAGTCAGTTTATGATATAAATTGCAATATCTGAGTCTGATTTGGAGTTGATGAATAATATTTACTAAATAAGCAATGTAGGTATACAAGGATTTGTGTATTTTATTAATCACTTCATAACTAAAATAATTAAAAATTAATTCATTTGTCATTTATTGAAATGTTGATTAAAGTCAATTTAGACTTTTTTTAATGAAGCAAACTGTGTGATAAACTGAACAATGTTCATATAAGTAAGCTTCTATGGAATAGAGGAAAATGTAAGTAGAAGTGAGAAGAGCTGAAGGTTGGTATTGTCCCTGATGTCTTGACAATTCAGAGTCATCTTCTCCAAGTAGCCACAACTACTCTATCTTAATATTAGAGAAGTCAGAAGTTATCTATTCTTTTTGCATCAATCTTTGCACTATTTCCAAAATAATAAGGCTGAAAATTCTTATTCATAAAAATAAACTTTTCTGAGAACACAATTATATTAAATAAAAGGATATCATTCCACAAAATCAGAAAGATCAAAAGAGCTACCACCAGTAATCAAAACATTCTTAGACCAAATTATGGACTATTGAGTGATAATAAAGGACTAAGGGCAAAGAAAGATGCAGTCTAAATTCTTATAGAGACAGATGTTGTCAAAAAAATAAAAAAAAAACAAGGAATTTGTTTTCATAATCAATACTAGTATTGATTATGAAGAAGAGGAATAATGAGGTTGCATCTTAATGGAACAATAGTGCAAATACTGAATAAGGTGTGGGGGAGGAGCAATTTACCTATAGTAAATAAAAGAAGTAATAGTACTGAAAGAAATGAATAATACTTGTGTGAAAGACAACAAATGTTAAAAAGAAACTGTTAGTGAAGAAGCTGGTGGTGACGAAACTTGGACTAAGTTAGATAGGGCAGGATTCAGTGAGAATGGAAGTAAGATGGGGCAGAAAGCAAGTATAAATAAAATAGTATATGAATTTGTAGACCCCTTCTTGAAAACAATGCAAAGTCAATGGCATACAAAATTTAATTCTGCCACCCAGGTAAAGTATATTATAAAGTTAAAAGTTTTCAGATAATGGCCTTAGACATTCCTTATGTTGAAAACCACATCCACTGCCCAATAATTCATTGAAATATTGTTTTCACTAACCAATAAGCCACACAAAAATGCACACAGTGCTACCAGATCTCCCTTTATCTCACTGATAAATATGAGCAGAAATTCATAATTACCATACATTTAAGGATAGCCTAAAAGATGACATAGAAAGAATATATAAATAAAATCTTCTTCTTTAAAGAAATGCAACAAGACCTGTTATTAACAGTGTGATGCTATTCACAAGAAATGAGAAAGAGAGAGAAAGGTATTAGAACTTGAAGATAAATGAAAACATGACTACTTAAGATAAATGAGTAAGAAATGGACAATATTCTAAGATAGAAGAAATGGGTAACAGTTGAAAGATACAAGATGAGAAAGAGAAAGGACAAAGAAAATTAGTTTAGGGTGTGCAGCATATATCTAATAGGGTTCTAGAAAGGCCCAAATGAAGGAACACACCTTCATAGTAAAAGGGCCTTCTAAAGTCCATGAAAATACATGTCATGACTAATAATTTTGAAAGCGCAAACAAACAAACAAACAACAACAACAAAAAAACCCCACAAGATTTTAAAAGGGAATTTTTTTTGACAGAGGAAAAAAAAGTTGAAGACTTATAAGAGTTGAGGAAATAGCTGCAAACTTTTAAGTATTCTCTTAAGAAACATTAGATATTAAATGACAATGGGGTGCTGTTTGTTAAATTCTGACACTTTTTAATCAAGTGTTTAATATACATTAACTTCCATTAAGTTTGAGCAAGAATAAAAAAATATTTTCAGACATAAGATGAATCAGAAATTTTTCTTTCTATATTCTATTTTGGAAAGTCACGTAAGAATAGACTTATGAGTCTAAAGAAACCAGCCATGCAAGAGAAGGTCACAAAGAAAATGATAGTCCAGTACTAGCCCCTTTGGGGCTATAAATGGCAATCAGTTCATACTGAAGCCAGGGTACTGTAATTAAAAAGGTATATTCAAGAGATTCCATATTTCTTTTGGGTTCTTTAGAACATATAAAGCCAGTCAATACAATTTAAAAAAGAGAGGGAGAAATCCCAGGAAGAAGAAGCTGCACAGAAAAATAGTTAAAGAACACTGCCAAAATTGGCAAAGAAAAAATTTATACCAAAGTAAACATTGTGTTTGGCTTAAACATAGTGATGTAATTAAATTTGGAAGGTAGGTGAGAAGAGGGTAATAATGGAGTGAAATCTTTAGCATAATAGACAAAAATCCATATATCAAAAACAGTGATATAAGTATTCAGTTTTCAAATAAACAATTAGAAGGGGATGAGTAGGGAATTGTTTTTTTATTAAAACTGTTGCTACTTTTTCAAGCATTTGTAAGATTACTTTGAGAACACTTCAAATGTATTTTCACATACAGCAATTCTTACCATCAATCTGTATTTTTTCACTTCATAACAAATTTGTTCATGTTTTAATTTACAGCACCAAAAGATTGGCCAATATCATATTTATAATATCAATCCACAAAACACCTAGAATAACTCCCTGAATCACTGCTTCTTGTTGATTTCCTAATACTCAAATGATATTATTTTGCTCTATTTACAATTAAAATACAAATACCAGCTGTTGAGATATTTTAGTTTTTTAAAACTCATTATAAAACATTTTATGTCATTTCATCTTCATGCTAGAAGACATTAAATGCCCTCAAGGTACAGAGCCATCAAATTTCCTTCTGCAACATACAAAATTTCCTTTAAAAATGAAGGCAACTGCTTCTTCAAGCATTTTTCAGAAGATAATCCCACAAATGCAAGGATATTTCATTTGCATCAGGCTTACAAACTTTCTGACATGATTCTGGAGTGTATTTATCAAATCCAGGCATCCACTCATATTTCATAAGCAAGTTTAAAGAACTCAATTCTCAAAATCACATGCTGAAGTCAGCCAGAATTATCTAGAATTTCCATTTACAATCTATGTTACTTGTGCAGATACTGATTTTTGTGCATTTCTGCTTTCCTCTTGTAGGAAATAGCCTTACTCTTTCCTATTTTCTGTGCATGTTTTGAAGACACATGTAAATGGTTTAGTATGATGCCTGGCACAGATTAAGTCGGTAATTTTTGTCGGGGCAGTGCTGTGTATGTTGATGATTAACTTTATCATTATCATCACAAACCCCAATTTTGCCAATAGAGCTTTATGTTTTTTCTGAGTGTTAACTGATCAAAGGGATATCACCAATTTTCTTTTCACTAAATATATGCATGGCTACAAATCCAGTAAGATAATTATTCTGAAAGAGATATTAGGAGAAATTTAGCTATGATCATAAAGAAATATAAGTACATTCCTTATGGCACTTATTTAATGCCTTTATAACTAATTCCAATATTGCTACTCTGAAGAAATGTCAGTCATTGAAAATTACTATCACATAGCTCATGACTCGGAAAGGCAATGCACATTTTATTATTTAATCTCTAATGTGTCTTTGAAAATGTTTATTTTATACTTGTGTTTCAGAGGTCTCTAGTACAGAATACTTCTATATTAAAGCAAAATATATACTAGTATTGATTATGAAGAAGAGGAATAATGAGGTTGCATCTTAATGGAACAAAAGTACAAATACTGAATAAGGTGTGGGGGAGGAGAAATTTACCTATGGTAAATAAAAGAAGTAATAGCACTGAAAGAAATGAATAATATTGTGTATGAAATACAACAAATGTTAAAAAGAAACTATTAGTGAAGAACCTGGTGGTGACAAAACTTGGACTACAAAGGTCTCAGTTTTTTGTATGGCAGTATTACTCATAACTCTTACAAGAAACTATCTCAAATGAATCATGTTTTAGGATAATCATAGCCTTGTTTTAGGATAACCACAAACCACCATGTTGTGACTAGTGCCCCAATGCTAATTTGCTTTTGTTAATGAAGTGCTAACAAACTAAATGGAAGCTGCTGTCAGTTTTTCTTAAATTAAACATTTCATTTTTTCAGACCTAATATATAAGAGCACTTTTAACTATTGTTCATTGACTGAACCATGAAAGCAAATGTTTAATAAACCAATACAAGTATATATTTATAAAAATTTACATTTATATGTAAATGGAGTCACAGTTTGACCTTGCTCACCAGTAACAACTTAAATATCAATAAAATAGTAATAAATGTCATCCATTAACTTCAGGGAAGCTTCCTGTATTCCTCTTCATATACCCCAATTCAGCTTAGTTCCCTTTCCTTTGTGCTCTGCTTTCTTCTGTATACTTCATCCCAAACACTTAAAAACTATGTAACATATTAATATAATCACTTTTCTATATTTCTTGATTGATTCAAAGTTCTGGATGAGCTGAAGAGTTATCTATCCTATTCATCATTGTTTTCCTAAAACTTGGCACATTGTAAAGCATTTTTAAAATGCACAAATTATGAATTGTGCTGGAATCAACCTAGATGCCCTTCAATAGATGAATGGATAAAAAAAAAATGTGGCATTTATACACAATGGAGTATTACGCAGCACTAAAAAACGACAAAATCATGGATTTTGCAGGGAAATGGATGGCATTAGAGCAGATTATGCTAAGTGAAGCTAGCCAATCCTTAAAAAACAAATGCCAAATGTCTTCTTTGATATAAAGAGAGCAACTAAGAAAAGAACAGGGAAGAAGAGCATGAGGAAAAGATTAACATTAAACAGACAAGTGGGGGGAGAGAAAGGGAGAGAGAAGGGAAACTGTATGGAAATGGAAGGTGACCCTCATTGTTACACAAAATTACATATAAGAGTTTGTGAGGGGAAAGGGGAAAAAAAAAACAAGGGAGAGAATTAAACAACATCAGATGGGGTAGAGAGGGAAGGAGAGGGAAGGGGAGGGGGATAGTAGGGGATAGGAAAGGCAGCAGAATACAACAGTCATTAATATGGTATTATGTAAAAATGTGGATGTGTAACCAATGTGATTCTGCAACTTGTATTTGGGGCAAAAATGGGAGTTCATAACCCACTTGAATCAAATGTATGAAAGATGATATGTCATGAGCTTTGTAATGTTTTGAACAACCAATAAAAAAAATAAAATGTACAAATTAAATCAATACCTTCAATCAGAACATGAGTTTATAGGCCTTTCTTTCTTACCTTCAAGTGGTAGCCAAACACATTTTGAACTTGGAGTTTTCATGGATGTGGTCTCTCCAATTTTTGCCACAGTAAGATGTTATGAGTGCTATAAATTCCCTCTCAAATGCAAAATGGAAGAAAAAGACTGACCAAGAGAGGTCTCTCAAGCCTGTCACAAAAGTAATACTCCATATATAATGACTCAACAATTATCAAAATGCCTTCTTACGCTAATAAATCATGGTACAGACTTCATTTTTACCCATTTTGTCATATAATCTATATTCAGGGAGTCCATGAGCTCAATAAACAACCTTTAGGTAGGTACATATTCTTAGTCTACCCTTTCAAAACACATTGTGAGGCTCTACATATTAAACAAAATTATTTGCAAGTGGAAAACAGTTACCATTACAGTAATTAAAGTCCCATCAAAAGGACTAAGTTTTTAGGTTTTGATATTATCAAACATGGTTATGTTTAAGGATAAGAACACAAAATTTATTTTCCTCCTTAACATACCAGCAACTTGGAGCTTAAATTCAACTGGGGGTGGTATTGGTTCTTTATAGGGAACCTACTGATACTCTTATCTTTTTTTATTTTCTATATTTTGAGCAACAGTGGTACTTCTTCCTGCTGGGCACATGCATTTTTAATCAAATTTTGGTTGTTCTATTTTTTGCTGTGCTGTAAATTATCATGTGTATACACCCCCTTGTTACCTTATTCCCTGGAGTCTGTTTGTACAATGTCTCCTGGCCTAAGTTGTTTTTGTTTTTTAATCTTGTGCCCCATATTTCACCATCTGGCTGCCCACTCTGTTATCTCATAATCATGCCGAGGTCTAAAATTCAGTATTTCTATTCTTAGGCAAGACTACAGCATATTTTATGAAACAGTAACAGCCAAAGACAATAATTAACATACATTTCCTTATTCATGACTCTTCAAATTCAAAACCAGCTTCCTTCCACTGATATTAAATAGTTTTGTTTGCTCATGGTTTTCTTTGTGTATTGTGGAGTTGAATATTTTATGGGGTAAAGGCAAAAGTAAAATTTACCATATAATGCATGACTGGCTGTATCAGCACCAGCTAGCTTCCCTTCATTGTGGCACATGTATTATTTCTCAGTGCATGAAAGCGAAAAAGATTCTTTGTTCATTTCTGTGAAGTGAATTCCCATTTTCTTCCGATTCTGATTCATCCACTCAATTTTACAGTTTCAATCCACTCAATCAGCTCTCATGATCTGATAAGAAATCAGGTATATTTTTTCTTTGGTCTTTCAATAAAACCATAGGATAATGGTATTTGAGAAAGCCAAATCATTTTGAGAATTGGAAATGTAAAATCTCTACCTAAATAATTTTTACATACCAGACATTTGACCAAGAAGTGAAATATATTTTCCTGTTTCCTTTTTCTAGTTCCTTTAACAGGCCCTCCCCCCCAAAAATGTTCTCTTTGCTGCCTTTATACCTCAGCAACCATAGACTGCATTCCAGCTGTTTGAAATCCTTCTCAATAATGCAGATGAAAACTACACTGAAACTGTTAACCTTGTAAATCCCCAAAGTGTTCACTGCATTATATGTAGGCACAGCTTTTGGCAGGAATACAATTTCAACAGTGCAACTCAGTGTATGAAAATATTCTCCCCACAAACACCACAAACGCTACCTGCAAAGCCAAAATATCCTGCCAAATTGTACACTGAATATATGAAATTAATCAGTTAGCTATTAAGCCTTTTTTTTAAGGCAACCACACAGCATGAGTCTTTTAGATGGTATCACTCACCTATTGAGCCTTTAGAAAGACAAACCTGAAGCTGTAGTGTGCACCAGATTTCCCATAGTCCACTCTATTCTGCTGTAGTGAGGTAGAGATGTTTTTCTGCATCATCAACTTTTTTCCCCTATGTTTTCACCACCTGGAGGAGAAGGAAAACGTAAGCATTTCTAAAATTTCGTCCTCTTATCTATTATATACACTTTTTCCATGAAATCATAGAACAGTAAGGTATAAGGTGTCTAAATATTAGGAAATTTTTATTCCTACATTATGCTGGAAACTACTCTGACAGTTTTAGCTAATTGGAAATTTATTAATCTATAATTTCAGCAAAAATAGAGCTTACAAAATTCATTCATTTATTTGTTCATTGAATATGTATTCAATAATGCACTCTGAAGATAGAACTGATGAATAAAAAGTAAAAATACCAGCTCACATGAATTTTACATGACAGTAGGAGAAGAAAGACAAAAACCAAAAATAAGCAGAAGATATGATGTTAGATATCAGTAAGTGTCAGGTGAAAACAAAGCAAAAAATAGGAAAGACATTGTTAAAAAGGATGGTTGAGCCGGAATTTAAATCAGATGATTTAGGAAAGGCCTCACTGTAGAAGTTTCCGGGGAATAAGCGTAGGGCACTGAGAGTAAACCATGGTTATTTTTTAGAGAATAGCAAGCTAGGAAACATCAGCAGCAGTAACAAGAAAGATACCTGCAGATATAAAAGCCTTTACGTATTTCCTGGTGTGATTGAAAAGTAAAGATCTGGTGATGCCAATGGGTTTTAGAGGATAGTAGTGGCATTATATGGTTTGATATTTGAAAACACACACACAAACACACACACACCCTGCCCTCCACACACACACGCTGATGTCCATAAAGGGGGGTGTCCAGATAATTTTTCCCCAGATGCTGTGTGTAAGAAGAGACAATAGGAATCAAGATCAGCAGCATAAGACAAAATGTGGAAAGTATACAAACAATTGCCTAGACTAAGAATAGTCTTTCTCTGGATCATGTTTCTGTGTTGGAGATTGTACCCTACTAATTAAATTTTGATTGTAATTTGTAAATAGACCTGATAGGATTTTTTGTCAAACTGAATAAGATATAAAAGAATAAAAATCAAGAAAGACAATAAAATTTTAACTTCAATAGGTAAAAGGATGATGGGGATACATACAAAATGGAGAAGATTCACAAACTATTTGAGGAGGGACTAATATCCAAACTATAGAAAGAATTCATAGAGCTCTATAGTAAGAAAATAATCCAATTTAAAAGGGCCAAAGACTTAAATAGACATTTCTCAAAAGAAGATATCCAAACAGCCAAAAGGTAAATGAGAAAATTCTCAGCATCACTAATAATCAGAGAAATGTGAATTAAAACTGTTGAAATGGCTATTATCATAAAGACAGAAGATAAGTGTTGGCAAGGATTTGAAGAAAAGGGAACTCACACATTGTTAATGGGAATGTAAATTAGCATAACCAGTATGGAAAACAATATGGGGCTTCCTCAAAAAATAAAAAAAAAAAAATAGAACCATTACAAGATCAAGCTTTCTCACTACAGTATGTACATCTGAAAAAAATGACATCAGTATGTCAGAGATATCTGAGCACCCATGTGCACTGTCATACCATTCACAATAGTCAACATAGAGAAACAACCCATCTCTATTAAGTGAATGCTGTGGATAAAGAAGACACCGGTATTCCACACCCAGTGGAATACTGTTCAGCCACAAGAAGAACACTTTTCATTTGCAACAATGTGGACAAACCTTAGAATGCTAAGTGAAATAAGCCAGTCATAGAAAGACAAATACCACATGGTCTCATTCATATGTGAAAACTGAAAAAGTTGATCTCACAGGATAATGAGTAGAGTGATAGTTATCTGGGGCTGGGGTATGAGGAGCAGAGAAGATATTGATCAAAGGACATAAAATTCATGTGAAATACGAGGAATAAGTCCAAAAAATCTGTTGCATAGAACATGGTGACTACATTTAACAATATATTGTATTCTTAAATGTCAGTAGTATTCTCACCATAAAAATAACTGAATTAATGTATATATTAATTTTCTAGATTTAGTCTTTACAATGTACATACATACATCATGATATCATGTTGTACATGATACACAGTTTGGTATGTAAATTTTAAAAAAATAAGATGGAAAGGATTTCAGGAAGAACAGGCCTTGGGAGGCATGATGAGTGTGGAAAATGGCAGGTTTAAGTTGATGTTTGGTATTTAGTAGGTTATATCATACAGGGCTAGAAATCCAGGATTTAGAGGAGAAGTTCAGGTGGAGACTTTTGTAAATCAAGGGATGGAGAAAAACATCCAAAGTGTATGCCCAGATCTTCTAAAATGCCAAGCTAGTTGGAAAGGAAAAGGACTAACAATTGATATAGTAAGAACAATATCAGGAGAGCAAAGTGCTTGAAAAGGTAATTGAAAAAGTATAAGTGACTAATGAATAATATACTATTGAGGAGTAAAAGATGATGGAAACTGAGAAGTGCTATTGGATTCAACAATGTAAAAACTGTGGGAGATTCAACAGAAATAGTTGGGAATGAAAAAAATTTTCATTGCAATAACTTCAAGTAAAAATAAGAGAAACACAAATAAGTATTTTGAGGCAATTTACTACTAAATAAAGGAAGATTGTGATAGCTTTAGAAAACTGAAAGTAAAAGTGTGCATGTTTTAAGACAGAATATCAAAAATAAGTTGTATTCTATGGTAATGGTACCATATCAAAAACATGCAAATCCATTTTTGATCAGTTTTGACTTTTATATTTGATATTAATCATCCACTAGACTTTCTCATCAGTATCTCAGTTATACTCTTTGAAAATGGAAACTCTGTTCAATTTCTCAACCCCTAGTACCAAACCACTAGTAAAATTCACTATTCCAAATTTTATTCCATTGGAGTGTGGTGGAGTCAATAAATATGCAAATGCTTTCTAAAATTGGGCAAACAAGCAATTTTTTTTCTCTAAATACAAACTCCATTTTCCTATATCTAAAAAATAAAGTTAGCACAAGATAGAATGCAAGATTCAATTTTTTTCCCCACTCCTATCAATATCTTACTGTTATAGGATGTGGGAAAGGGTTTTTAATCATGATTACTACCAACTACAAATGTAGATCTGTGATTGTTTTTAAAAAGCAAATTGTTATTCTCTTTCTAACATGCCACAAAAAGTATCTGAGTTATTGGCTAATCAATAACAATTGTAAATGGTCTTCTAGGGGCACTTTAAAAACTAAAAACTGAAGATTAAAATAAATTAAAATCCAATAGGGTTTCAGATATTTGGATGAAATTTGGCCAATGTGTATTTTGGTTGCCAGTTATTGTCAGAACCAATTCTCTATAACAAATCAATTGGGTGAATGTGCTTAAGGAACTGCCAAGTAGAGGGCTTCCTCAAGGTGCCCCCACAGCCCAACCACCCCCCTCCCAGGAAGAGCTGCCTTTGTTTTCCTTGTTAAAAAAAAATGAAGCATATTATATCACCCCCAACACACATTCTGGACTGAAAGATGTTGTTTGTTCAGACTAATGAAAGAAAATCAATAATTATGGAGACAAAACATTTTGTCAGAGAATCAAGTAGAAATAATATTTCAAAATATCAAGCAAAAACAAAATGGTATAAATGCACAATGGAAAATATGACTTGAATAAAAGATTCAGAATACTTAATATTAGCATTTTCAGAAGCAGGGAAAAAAACTAAATAAAGGAGAGTTATCTGATAATAGAAGTCAATTTTCTGAACTAGAGAGAAAAGTGTATATGTAGATTGAAGGGTTAGAATAAAATTGCGATGAAAAGTTTGCCTGACTTGCTCACTTCTAAATCTCCAGGGTGAGAAAAGTGCTTGGCGTATAGTAGGTGAAAGATGGATTTCTGTTATGTGACTTAATAAACCTCAAATTTGCTTCTGGCTGAACCTTAAAAAATGCTTTTAAGGTCTAGTGATAAAATGATATATAATTCACTTAAGGGTAAAAGGATCATGATGGTGAAAAACTTAACTGTAGTCAAGAAGGAAACACAGATGGAACCTTAGTGTTTTATTCAATCTGTCCCAATATTTTACTCTAAATACAGGGATGAACTATCATTAATCATTCACACAGGTCACAAGCATGAGTCAGTCATGATGATATCCTAACAACTACTGATGGCTGAAAATGATGTAAAAAAGTACATTTAGACTAAATATAAGAAAACTTAAACAAATTTGGAAACACTGAACTATTTGGCTTATTCTTCTTTGGATTTTTTTTTTTTTTATACTAGGGATTGAACCCAGGGGTGCTTGATCACTGAGCCATATCCACAGCCCTTTGTAAACTTTTGAAACAGGGTCTGTTTGATAAGTTGCTGAGGCTGGCTTTAAACTTGCAATCATCCTGTATCATTTTCCCAAGTCACCGGAATTTCAGGTATGTGCTAACACACCTGGGTATTCTAAGCAAATACATGTCAATATTTAATCTCTGAGCTTCTTAACCTCCATTTATTATTCCCACTTATTAAGTTATAAGTAATGTGCTTTTACATCACCATTTGGCCATTGGATACTTTGGAGATGGGGAGGGTACCCGAGAAGAAAGAAAGATCACTGTGATTTCATTTTTTTTTTTGTCAATAATCTCACATGTCTTGTTGATGGACTAAGGCAGAATGGTGTCTGAAGTAGAAAATTGAATTTTTAATAATCTCTGGTTTAAAAAAAAAACTGCTATTTCTAAAGTCATGCTTTTCTATTGATGACTGTTCTTTCTTAGATTCTTAAAAAAATGTACAGTATAGTTTCTTCCTAAAGCTACTAATATAATCATTTTGGATTGTAATAATATTTATAATAAGGTTAAATAAAAAAAAACTGGTCATTTTTAAAAATCTTTCAAAATGTGAACTATTTTTAGAAAGTAAACTCTTCAAGTGCATATTAAAAACTGTATACAGAGTCAATGCATTCACCTTCTCTGAATGTTAGCCAATAGTTCCAAATAATTTTATATGTTTCTTGTTCTCCTTTAATATATAAGAAAGCAAAAAATAAAAATAAAAAGGGATACTTTTCAAAGGTCTCTTTAGGACCATAAAATTTCCATTATAGCTTTATGGGATAGAGTCACTCATGTCTTATTTTTAGCATTGTTCTAATATTAAATGTTTATTGACTTGTTTCCCCCTGGTGATTTTCTCTGTATCACCCATCATCTTGTATGATATTAATTCATTACAAATGATGAAATGCCCAATTGGAAGTATGACTGAGCAGTTCTATAAAACTCAGGAAGGCAAAAGTGGCATTTTTATTGGTATCATGTATCCCTCTGGTGAAATGCTACCAAGTTGGCCTATAAAAAATCCCTGACAATTTATCAGATGCTTTGAACATAAACCTTATGTCTTTGATATTTGCTTTGAGTGAAAACACACAACACAGTATCACTAAACAGAACCAGAGAATAATTATATAAAGAAGTGAAGTTTTCCCGGTTTCTGACTCCTTGGAATTATTTTTTACTATGAATAAATAAAAAGGCAAAAATTATATCTTTGGCAAAACGGAAGACTGTTCAACACTAACTGCAGAAGCATGAACTCAGGAAGACACCACATGTACCTTTTGCAAAATGCTAAAGAAGCTTGTCCTGAAGACTACATATTTTTGGTAGAAAATGTTTATTTTGTTGAGAATCACATAGGTCTTTTAATAATCAAAATGTCCAGTGCGTTCCTCCCACTAAAAAGTTTATTTTTAACATTTCCATCAAGTTTAATTTTCCAGTTAAATGATAAGGAGCTCCCTAGAAATCTCCATCTTTAGCACCTAATGCCCTTGCAATCTTGCCTCCTATGGAGCTTATTTCATGAATGCAAGTTGAATCTGCAAGCTATACAATTACACAAGGGGAAGCTCCTGTAATTGATATTTTATTTACCTATTTATCTCCCTTTCATAGACAGATTTTCTTTTTACTCAATCTACTGTATTTCTTCCAAAAAAGTAGCCCTTACTTCTTTTGTACAAATATTTTTAGGTAATTCAAATTATTGCTGCTCTTTTTATGTATTTTAAGATTTCCACCTTAGTACCTAAGCGAACAACTGAACCCAGGGGGAATTTGAAATTAAGCATATCTTATGTTTATTGTCCCTTCTCTTCCTTTTGAAAAATTTTAATGCAGATATATGTGAGAATTTCTGTGCTTCTCTGCCCTAGTACCACCAGCCTTAATTGAATGCCCTCCTTCCTTCTTGGGTAGCACAATAAATCACTGATCACTCCCTTTTATGTATTCTAGATCAAATTAGACTTCACTCTGTCTGGCCTAATCTGATAAACAAACATTTGCAATTGGCATAATGTGAAATAACTAAGGTGCCTGTCTGTATCATGGTAAAATGGATGTTTACTTTAACACCATCCTTCTTTTTAAAATACAAGCTCGGGGAGGGATAGTCAAGGATGATAAGTAGAGGCAGGCAGGACTTTTAATTTAAATCACACAATGGATACAGCCACCATCTTGGTTTCATCATAATGATGGAATGTCTGAGTGTCTGCTATTCTAATGACAAAGTAAGTCAACAAGAGAAGAGAGTTTGAGAAGTGGGTAGTGGTAATTTGAGCCTTATTAAAACAAACTCTTATATTGGCGTTCATATAGGTAAAACTCTAAAGGTCTCAGGAACAAATTTAGTGGTGACATAACAAACCAGATCAAGAGAACAAATCCCAAGTAGTATATTTAATATAAAATTAATAGGTAAATCACAGTCACATCAAAGGTATGTGAGTAACTTCACATTTTATCAAACCTAACAAATATACAAAGATTAAACTATTTGTTCAGGTCAACATTTCCTCATGAAGACATGTAACAATTATAGTTTAAAATTTTTAATGTTTCCTCTGTTAATCTGCTGTTTGTTATAGGTTAAGGGAAATATTAATCAATATGACTCATAATTGACATACATATTGGAAATTAGCAGAGACAACATTGAACTGGTTGCTATGACTTCACTACAGATGTTCAAAATGTTAAGTAGCCTCATGGGACATATAAGAGAGCCGATTCTCCATTCTAAAACATGAGACATTAAAAAAAAAATACACTGGATGAGATTGATGGCAGATTTGACATTGCCAAAAGAAAGGTCAGTGAACTTGAAGACACAGCAACAGAAATGAGCTAAAATGAAATCCTGAAGAAACAACAACAAAAACAAAACAGTAATAAACAGCCACAGAATCAGTGAAACATGGAACAACTTCAAGAAGTCCAATATACAGTGGCAAAATATCCCCAAAGGAGAAAAGAAGCAGGAGGGCAGATAAACATTTTAAGAAATTATAGTTCCCCAAGTCAAAATTTAAAAAAAGAATAAACTCATCAAAAATACAAATGATACTCTGAAACAGGAAATTTACAGAAAACTGTAATGAGGTACACAGGAACAATTGCTCAAAACCAGCAATAAAGAAATACATTGAGATGGTGGAGAAACAGAAATATTATATACAAAGGAACAAAGGTAACAATGACAGCAGACTTTTCATAGGTGAAAAAGCAAGCTAAAAAAACAAATACCTTAAATTGAAAGAAATGTCATTTCAATCTAGTAATTGATAATAACTATCAAAAAATAGACAAAATGTTTTAGATTTATAAAAGCTGAAATAATACAACCCCAGAAGACCCAAACTATAATATTCAAAGTCCTTCATCAAAAAGAAAGTGATATTAACTAGAGATATGAATTGCCAAAAAGAAATGAAGAACAATGAAATTGGTAATTATAAAAGTACATAATAATCAGTTAAATTGTTAAATGATAATTGACATAGTCCTATACCTAATAAAAAATAATAACCTTCCACAAAGGAAACCAGTAGGGCATGATGTGTTTACCAGTGAATTCAACTAACATATGCTAGCACTATAAATTCTACCAATATTGAAATTAAGCTAAAGAACATCTTGACCAACTGCAAATAAATGTTACAAGTTAGATGAAAGAGAAATACTTGAAAACACAAACAACTCATTCAAGAGGAAACAGTAATCAGAATATCCCTGTACCAATTAAATCAGTCCAATTCACAGTTTAAAATCTCCCACAAAAATTGATAGATTCATTGATGAATTCTCCGAAACATTTAGAGTTAAAAAAAAAATACCAATCCTACAAAAACATTTCTCAAATACTGACAAGAAAACACTTCTCAACTCATTCGATGAGATTAAGATTACCTTTATAAAAGACACACATATAAATTTAGCACAAACTATGCTGTAGCCCACTTGTGGTACACTATGTATTGAAGTTGCTTGTTCATTAGTCCCTCCTCAGATAGAAAAAATCACTAAGAAATGTGAAACACATAAACAGTATCGTTCTGAATTCTGATAAGTAAACAAATCTGTATTCAAATTATCTCAAATTCCCTCTAATCTTTGCCTTGAACTCTGCCTTTCTGCTAATAGCAGTCTTCCAAAATAGGCCAAAATTTTTATTGATTTTCAAGGGTCAAAGATTTTGACTGTATGTGTCCTTTGTGTATAGAAGGATTGTCCTTGGATACTTACATATGTTAATAAGAAAAAAAATCAGGCTTTTAGCAGTTACTTGCTCAAAATAAGCACTAGGGATTGAGGAAACATTTTCTTTCCTATTACAGAGTTCTTCGATCATGATGCTTTCATCCTGTTATGGAGTTCTTCAATTATGATCTGCTTTAAATGTTAAATGACAAGATGAAAAAACCCACTATTTCAGAGAAAATATTGTTTTTAATATAGAGAACACATATTAGCATTCATATTAGTTGGAAGACATAAATCATTTCCTTATTCTAACAAATCCAAAGTAAGAAAAATTATGCGTGGGATATATATCCATAACTGTTTCACATGTTTATGCACTAAACACAACAACAAAAATATAAGTAATGGGCAGAGATGCTGTATATATTGGAAGGGCATTCTCCACTATGAATAGAAGTGACTTAGACCCTATGCATAGAAATAATTCTTGAAGTTTCTCTCTTTTCTGTTCTCTTTCACCTTCCCAATTTGAAAGTCTTCTCCTTGATTTTCCTCTCATTTCTCTAACCTTGACACAGGCAGAGATTTATAGTATAGGCTGTGGGAGCAACAGAGAATCCAAGGAGCTGGCAGGGCTGATGGACAGAGGGAGGAGCAGCCTTTCTCACAATTGCCCTACCTGATGGCCTTAGGGGTCATTCCCACTCTGACATGAAGCCCTGCACCTAACTGTAGATTTTCAAACCAACAAGAATTCTTTGAGCTTCCTTGGATGCTCTTTTAACAATGTGTTTTGTGGGGGACAAGGAAAAAAAACAGGGTAAGAAAAATATCTATTTTAATAGACCAGCTTTCTTTTATCTATTATGCTTTTGGACTTTCATATGGTTTAACGTAGAAAAAAATGATTGGAAAATTATTGATATAAATGATCTCTAAGGTCTTTTCTACCCATATCCTATTACTGTCTAAGTAAACAAACTAGAGGATTTTTTTTGCCTTCAAACACATAATATCAACTATTTGACATTCATTTTAATATTCTTGTCACTCCTTACGCCCAAGGAACATCATCACAGATTTCTAAACAAAGCACAAATACTAAGCTAGCCCTGAAAATCCTCTTAAATTCTGATCTGTTATCACAATATACTATATTTAGTTTGCATTTGAAATCCTCTCTGTTCTTACAGAATTTGGACCAATGTAAGTTCTCTACTGAAAACAGAATATATTGATTGCCTTTTTAAACTTTGATAAAGGATTGGAATGACTCAGGCTAGGTTATGATATAATTTACTGCCATTTATGCTCTACTCAAGGAAATAAAACACAAATAGAGTTTAATTTACTTTCTCCTTTTGGGGATTTTATGATAAATCTTCTAGCAAATATCAACATATTGATAATTAATGTGGAACAATCATCTTCTCTTTCTTCCAGTGTGCCATCTCTGCTGCTGCTGAACCTCAGTAACACAGCTTCAGTAAGATAGTCATAGCTGTCCTCCACTTAAGATCTCTACATATATTTCAATTATTTTTTCCTGAGGAAGATAACACTCTTCTTCCTAAGTTGTTCACAGGGGACTAAGATTAGGATATAGTATTTAATAGGATTTGCAGAAGTTTTAAAATGTGAAAACAATCCTGGTTACTGATCATAAGCCTGTCTTGTCAACCTTAATATCTGACAGGATAGATCCAACTCATTCAATTCCATGGCAGTCCATAGAGGAGATCATTCTGGCCTGCCCTGGACTTTTCATAGTTTTCTTCCATTCACTTCCTTTTAAGTCTTTTCTTTCCTCATAAACAAATGAGGCTCCTTTCCTTAGCCTCCTTCTCTTGGGCTGCTATTTTCTGCTACTGATCCCTTGTGAGAAATTACCAGTCTTAGAATACTTAGCCCATTCTATGTTTCCAATTGTGTCGAAATTACTGGGGAAAGCTAACTCATTCCAATTATATTCCTGAATACTCATTTTACTCTTGACAGGAAAAGCACAGTTCTGCTAATTACCTCAATCTTTATTACTAAATAGAATTCTTTGCATCCAAGTCTGAAATAATCTGCACTTGGGCTACCTCTCTGAATCCAGGGCATGCTCAAGGAAAAGAGTCAAATACTTTTCTTATATTTGCATAAATAAAAGAACCTATCAAAGTGCCTTCTGGGAAAAAAAAAAAGAGCTAACTTCAAAACAAATGACCAATATTCATCTTAGAATTCTGCAGCATGCAATCCAGTCCCTAAAATTAGCATTTACAGATCTGCAAATCAGTAAAGTCAAATTCTAAAAGAACACTATGACATTTACATATAGATAGACACCTCTTGAAAATTTCATATGGGGCAGATGCTACTCTAGGAGTATTCTAGGAGTTTTGCTTTCACACTCGAAATCTTACAACAGTAATAGGTATTATCACACCCATTTTAGAGATAAAGAGGAAAGAAACATTGTCCCAAATTAATGATATGACACATGGAGAGGTATCCTTAAATTAATAAGGAGAGTGTTATGACTCCAGGTTTCACTCTGAAACATGCAATTTTCAACAGATTTTGAATTACAATTGCATTTGTGAGTTGAACTAGCAAATTTAGCACAATATTTCTATGAACACAGAAGGAAAGGAGCACAGTTACCCACTGTGATAACTAGTTTACAACCTCATGCTGAAAAAGGTCTTGTCCTGTAGAGATGAAAGTAAACTGCCCAGATCCTTCACTTGCTGTTTGTTTTGCTCTGTGCTATTTACTTAACCTTTTACTGGCCTGTTTCCTCATCTGTAGACTTAAAATGAAAATCTATATCATACAACTGTTCTGAGAGTTAATATTTGTCATATAAGAAGCAATCAAAATATTTTACAATATCATCACTGTTATCTGCCTGAAAGATCTTGCATAGCTTTCAGAACTTTGGTGATTTCAGGGTAAGGTGATTGGTATGAGATGTAGAAAATGATCTCATATCAGGGTTTATTTGGTTATGAAGAGTTGTATAATGAGGGAGAATAAAAAAGATGAAAGAGTGAACAATATTTTGCTTGGTTATTCTTTTATTGCTTTAAGGACAAAAATATGCTGCTCACTACATTGCTCAGGCTGACCTTCAACTTCTGGTCTAACTTAATACTCTCTCAGCTTCTAGCCTAACTAAGACTACAGGCATGTACCATCACACGCACCTAGACTGTTTTAGATTATACAGTGTCCTTAAAAAAGAAGAAATTTTGTTAGCTTTGTAACGTAATTGTGAAAAAACACTTTGGGAAGAAAGGCAATAATGGGAAAAATAATAATGAATACATAAAAAGATACAAAACCAGAAAAAGAATAAATTTTAAATACAAAGAGCTAAACAAAGGGAGTCATGAGCGTTCCATTTTAAAATCAATGGATATAAAAATGGAATGTGTCCCCTTATGGATGCTTTAAATATTACCCTTTTCTGAACTATTTCATTAAGGTTCTCTTATGTATAATTCCATACAACCATCTATTCAGTTAGCACCTTAAAGCTTTGACATTTCTGTTGACTGAACAGGATGCTTACCCAGTGAGGACATTGGCAGGATTCAGCTTTTCAGCAACTGTCACACTGATAATGAAGCTCTGAGGGGCCAGAAATCTGAGGTTTCATGTTTACTGGGCTTCCCAAACGTAGGGAGAAAAAATGGACTGAAGGTATCACTTCACTTCAGCTGCACAATTGGTGCAGTTCAGAATCAAATCACAATTCTTTGCATCCCTATTTTTCTAAATCAGGAATCACTTTGTCAACGTGGACTACAAAATGAGAGCCAAGAGGCCATTTTGATGAAACAGAGAACATGAACTGGCAAAATTATTTTGTAGCATAAAACAAGATTTTAATCTCATTGCTTCTCCATCAGAAGAAGGGAGAAGCAGGGAGACAGAGGAAAACAAGCAAAACCTGGGATATGAAGATTTGGGTTGAAGTCCTGCCTTTATCCAGGCTTTTTTTCTTTATATTTTTCACTTCAATGTTATCTTTAAAATTCCACTTTCATTCTATTTCCTCTTTTTGTTATATTGCCAATGAAGTCACACAATGTTTTTTATATTGGATAATTTTATGGCATTCCACTGTACTTGTGGATTAAATAAATTTGAACTGAAATTATCTATAAACCATATTTACTACATAGTATTTATTTATACAAACCATACTTATTACATAGTATTGAAAAATCTTAGTGTTCTACATTTGTATTAATGCTATATATGACTTTCATCTAGCAAAGCTCGACTTCAGTTAACTAGGGTATCTCTCTCATTCCTAAAATTAGCAGACATATGCAAATAGCATTCCAAACTATAATAAAAAACAAATATTTTATAATTATTCTAGTTTACTATTATTTTTTTTCTGGCTAATGATTGATGGCATGGGACATGGGATCTTTTCTGTTTTACATGTGAAAAAAATAATATAAATAGTTTTATATGAATTTTTATTACAAAATGTCATTCAAATTATAATGGGAAACTATATACATTACCATCATTATATCATGCTCTCAGAATATGAAGCTATTTTCACTTCTTTCTCATTTATTATTAAACCCTTCAGAAACAGTTGGTTAAGTTGTCAATTAGGTGTGAGAATACGCAGCATTATCATTTCACACATCTAATGTGAAAAGAGCACTGTTAAGAGTGTCAAGAAAAGTAAAAATAATGGATGCTTTGGCAACTTATGTATTTGTCAGGTTGGTTCAGTTAGAAATTATTTTGAAATTCAAGTTTCAAGACCTAGCGAAAAGTATTTTTTAATGGAAAAAAGGTCTACATTTTAAATAATGTTAACAGAGCTCTTCGTTTTTGGAGGCATGCTATGTGCTTCTGTGGTAAGCACTTTACATGATTACATCATTTATTTCTCACAAATTTTTGCTTTTTTTGGGAGGGGGGTGCTGGGGATTGAACCCAGGACCTTGTGCATAGAAGGAAAGCACTCTACCTGAACTACATCCCCAGCCCATATTTCTCACAACATTTTAAACTTGTCCTTTGTTACAAGTATGTTGGCCATGATATTTTGTTGTGGACAGGAAAGTGTCTACCCTGTTTTCTGACCTTACAAAGCTAACTAAACCCTAGTTCCAAGGTTTTAAGGCCATGGTTCTCAATCAAGGGTGATTTAGGCCCCTAGGATAGGAACCAGGATTGCTGCTAAATATGCTACTATGCAGAGGACAACCCCATACAGCAAAGAATTATCCAGTCCACAAAACAGTCCTGAGGCAGAGACAAACTGGTGTAAGGATAATGGTATCCCTTTCTGTAGGGACCAAATTAAGAAGCCTTTGACCCAATTAATGATAACAAGATGTAAAATTCATAAGTTTGTAAGACTTCTTCAGAATGTTTTGAACAGAAAAACTTAAAAAGTTTAAAAAAGATGTTATTTATCTATGTTAATTCACGAAATTTAAGATGATTTGTTTCTGGAATCAAATAAGTTGATTATAAAATTCACTTGGAAAACTAAACATCAAAATAGTTAGAAATCACCAAAGAAGGTCATATATTATGGATATGATCTTCTTTGTTGGTAGGTTATGGTATTCTAGCCATATGTACAATAAGAGGTATCATAAATCAACTATCATTAGGTTTTTATTGTCATAAATAGACACTCAGAAAAACAGAACAGTAAAACTAGAAAGACAAAATAGCACATGAAATCTTATTGTACAATGATTTCCCCTTTCTAATCACTGAGAGAAAGGATTTTTCTTTTTAACAAGTGCTGTAGGACATCTGGGAAGTTAACATCAGAGATTTGTAACAAAGAGCCTAGACGGAGTTAAGGGAACGAGCAGAACTCTTGGCAATCTCACAGAATTTTAGAAACAAAAGTTAAAGTCTGGAGCTGTTATGGCAGCCAAATTTGGGAGAACCAAGACTTCTAAGTGAACCTTGAGAATCTGAGGCAAACACTTCATGAACTTCACAGGGAAGAATATAGGAAGTTCACTTTGCCAAGAAAGCACAGAGTCCAGGACCAGTATTGAAGATTTCATTCAATAAGACTTTAGGATGGCTGTACCAGAGCTGAGCCAGAATTAAATGGATTTGGAAAAATAAGAGACCCAGAATAGCCAAAGCAATCCTTAGCAGAAAAAGTAAAGCAGGAAGAATCATAATACTAGACCTTAAACTATAATACAGAGCTTTAGTAACAAAACCAGCATGGTATTGGCACCAAAATAGACATGGCACCATCTATGTAGACTATGGTCTTTAGTAGACCAATGGCACAGAATAGAAGACACAGAGTCAAACCCACATAAATACAGTTATCTCATACTAGACAAAGGGGCCCACAAACATTCACTAAAGAAAAGATAGCCTATTCAACAAATGGTGCTGGTAAAATTGGAAATCTATATGTAGCAAAATGAAATTAAACCTCTGTCTTTCCTCCTGCACAAAAATCAACTCAATGTAGATCAAAGACTTGGGCATTAGAACAAAAACCCTGTGCCTAATAGAAGAAAAAGTAGGCCCAAATCTTTACCATGTCAGCATAGGATCTGACTTCCCTTAACAAGACCCCTAAGCACAAAATGTAAAATCAAGAATCAATAAATGGGATGGATTCAAATTAAAAAAAAATACTTCTCAACAAAGTAAACAATGAAAAATGTGAGGAGAGCCTACAGATTGGGAGAAAATCTTTACCACATGTACTTTTTGGTAAAGCATTAATCTCTAGAATATATAAAAAACTCGAAAAATTTAACCAAAAAAAACTAGATAAGCCAATCAACTAATGGGCTATGAAACTGAACATATACTTCACAGAAGAAATACAATTGATGAACAAATATATGAAAAAGTGTTCAACATCTCTAGCAATTAGAGAAATGCAAATCAAAATTTGATTTTGATTACATTAAGATTTCATCTCACTCCAGTCAGAATGGCAATCATCAAGAAATACAGGCAAAAATAAATGTTGGTGAGACTGGAGAAAAAGGTACACTCTTACATTGCTGGTGGGACTGCAAATTGGTACAGCCACTATGGAAAGCAATATGGAGATTCCTCAGAAAACTTGGAATGGAATCACCATTTGACCCAGCTATCCCACTCCTGGGTCTATACCCAAAGGACTTAAAATTAGCATACTACAGTGATGCAGCCATGCCAATGTTTATAGCAGCTCAATTCACAATAGATAAACTATGAAACCAACCTAGATGTCCTTCAATAGATGAATAAAGAAAATGTGATATTTTATATCTATATCTATATATATATATTTTATTTATTTTTCATTCAATGGAATATTCTCAGCTTTAAAGAAGAATGAAATTATTGCATTTGCCAGTAAATGGATAAATGGATGGAGTTGAAGACTATCAAGCTAAGCAGAATAATTCAATTCCCCAAAGCAAAGGTTGTATGTTTTCTCTAATATGAGGATTAGAGAAATTCACAATAAAGGGCAGGGAGTACTAGAAAAGAATAGAGTTACCTTAGATAATGTATAGTGAAGTGAAGGGAGGGAGGGTGAGGATAGGAAGGAAAGTAGAATGAAATAGACATTATTACTTTATGTATATGGCTGTATGACTAATGTGATTATACACCACTTACACTAAGAAAAATGAGAAAATTATATTCCATCTATGTTTGATATATTAAAGTATATAAATGTATTCTTCTATCTTGTATAACTAACTAAACCAAAAAATTAAAAATTACAAAAACAAATTAAATGGAAGCATTATCTTAATTTAGTAAACAAACGCAAATTCATAAATACTATAAATGCCTAGTATTTAAAGATTTTAGTTAGGGATGAGAGTTGAATCAATTTTTATATAAATATACAAGTATAGAATGTATTTTCTTCTAATTAGGACCCCAGTACCTCTCTGTCCATATTGTTTATTACTCTCAACTCTTGAAAGGCATCAGTTTTTTCATGATCTCATTTCTGGTTGGCAAATAGTAAAATATACATTCATATCTTGTGCTTCAGCCTTAGTAATTCTGTCACTCCTGGGAAACTTCACCTATGTCCATCTCTTTTCACTGTGTGCCTGCAGAGTATGACGTAGAGGTAAATGGCTGTATTTCAAAGTTTTTAATTGAAATTACATTGTAAGGGTCACATCTTTACTCATTAGGCTGTGCTAAAACTAAAGTCTTCAGGAGAAGTTGTTTTGTATAGGAAAAATAAAACAACTCACTGAAAAACTTCACAGAATCAAAATGAATAGGGCATGGAGCTGGGACTATAGCTCAGTTGTAGAGTGCTTGCACATGTGTGGTACTGGGTTCGTTCCTTAGCACCACATAAAAATTAATAAAATAAAATAAAAAGCATTCTATCCATCTACAATTTTTTAAAAATGAATAGGGTAGGATACTTGTTCAATTTCTAAAAAGAACATCAAATGTAATTTTAGTTACATGGGAATATCATGTGTTTCCATGACATATATGATTTATTCATGCTTAGAGAAATGCAATTCAAAACTACACTAAGATTTCATCTCACTCCAGTCAGAATGGCAATCATCAAGAATATAGGCAAAAATAAATGTTGATGAGGCTGTGGAGAAAAACGTACACTCTTATTACATTGCTGGTGGGACTGCAAATTGATATAGCCACTATGGAAACACTTTTCCAAAGCAAGTAACATATATCATTGAAAAAAAGTACTGTTTTCAGGCTACCTGGTAGCCATAAAATGTTATTCTGAGCTTAGTACTAAATGTTTGTATTACTTGAAGTTGAAAAACAAGCATAACCAAGTGGCAAAGGCAGCTACTTATAGGAAGATGCAAGGGACACTTTCTATGATGCTGGCTACAGTGTATGATTCTAGGGGCTTTAAAAACTGCAATCATACTTATCCTCTTTCATAAATAAAATCTCTTATGTTATATGTCTCTTCTTAGCATCACAACCTAGGCCTCTGCATTTCTAGAACCCTGAGATAAAACCAGCAAAGCACTAAAAGTATTGTGTTTCTATGTAACTTGTTAGTATTTTTCACATTAAAAACTGGGGAGAAAGTAATGTCTTTGAAAATATTTCTTTTGCCTAAATGAAAAGAAAATAAAACCTTAACTGTTTTTTTAGCAGTAAAACAAAATGAGATTTTACAAATTGATATATTTTTTAAATTAATATTAAATAGCTCCTGGCAAAGAAAGCCATGATCAAAGGCAATTATTATGAAAATCAGTAATTTAAAATGGAAATGTGTCACTAAAAGTGAAGATGATACTAAAACATTCTCAATAGGAACTGATTGAGCAAAGTCCAAATGTTCTGCTGGGTAAATAAATAAATAGAACATTATATAAGGAGATAAAGAACAAACAGTGGATATAAGCAAAATGTTCATGTTTATTCATAACAAAATCCTACTGAATGAGAACTTGTACATAAGACTAAAAGCTTAAAACTGTCAGTTTTTTATTCATTCAAGTTTTCTAAGGTCATAAAAGGTGAGGTATTGTGCTTGGCTCTGCAAACATAACTATATTAAGACATAACCTCAAATTGTTTGATTGTATTAAGATAACAGCACTAAGGCTATTACAACTTAAATTTAGTGTCTATGTTGTATTTGAGTGTAAAGGGAAAAAATTTATTACCAAGACATAAAACAAATCTTCACTAAATTCTTATTGCTCTAAACATGTTCAGAAAGGGTTTGTATTATAAAATAATTCCATGACATGCTCTTCATACCTCAAAAGTTTAAACTGTTAGACTGAAAAATGTATCTTTTATATTAAGATATAGGTTCAGTATATAAGAATCAAAAAATTTTGAGTGGAAGAAGTGTTTACAACAAAAAATTATATAAAATCTCTATAGTATTTATGGCATCAATTTAATTTGTCTTTGGGTTGGACATAGGAACCAAAATTAAATTGAAAAGTATAAAAGTAAAAGAGCAAATTATCAGGGATATTTAGGTACACATTTTGATCATGTGTTGGAAATTTACAATGTGACCTTTACAATTTTTCTAGGCATCAATTTGAAAAAAAGTGGGAAACTAAAAAAATGTGTATCTATATAGAGCATAATTCTAAAAAAAAAGAGTAAGAAGAGAAAATATATATAAAATCAGTGTGAGACTGGTTTGAGTGCTACAACAATGAAAGAACTAAATAAGTAATGTCTATATTTGTACATGTGTGTATGGAGAGGTGTGAGCAGGCTAATTATTTCATATGAGATCATCTTGAAAATCTGACTTCCTAATAAAATTACATTTTATCTGAAATGAAGAAAATAAGGGAAATCCATGGAATTTTACAATACAAAGAGTGACATTACTACATGTGAATTTTGTGCATGGTAAAAGATATGTTTCATTTCATTTTGATGCATATGGATTTCCAGTTTTCCCAGCAACATTTGTTGAAGAGGCTATCTTTTCCCCAATATATGTTTTTGGCACCTTTGTCTAATATAAGATAATTGCATTTATGTGAGTTTGTCTACATATCCTCTATTCTGTACCATTGGTCTACAAGTCTATTTTGGTGCCAACAATATTCCGTTTTTGTTACTATAGCTCTGTAGTATAGTTTAAGTTCTGCTATAGTGATGCCATCTGCTTCACTCTTCTTGCTAAGGATTGCTTTAGCTATTCTGGGTCTCATATTTCCAGATTAATTTCATGACTACTTTTTGCATTTCTATGAGGAACATCATTGGGATTTTGACTGGAATTTCATTAAATCTGTACAGTTCTTTTGGTAGTATGGTCATTTTGACAGTATTAATTCTGCCTATCCAAGAACAAGGGAAATCTTTCCATCTTCTAAGGTCTTCTTTAATTTCTTTCTTTAGTGTTCTGTAGTTTTCACTGTATAGGTCTTTCACTTCTTTTGTTAAGTTGATTCCCAAGAATGTTATAACTTTTTTTAGGCAATTGTAAATGGGGTTGTTTTCCTCATCTCATTCAGAGTTTTTGTAACTGACATACAGAAATGCCTTTGATTTATGAGTGTTGATTTTATATCCTGCTACCTTGCCAAATTCATTCACTATTTCTAGAAGTGTTTTGGTGGAATTTTTTGAGTCTTCTATGTACAGAATCTTATTGTTGGCAAATAGTGCTAATTTGAGTCTTTTTTTACCTATTCATATTCCTTTAATTCCTCTTCTCTATTTGCTCTGGCTAGTATTTCAAAAACTTTGTTAAATAGAAGTGTTGAAAGAGGGCATCCCTGTCTTGTTCCAGTTTTTAGAGAGAAGGCTTTCAAGTTTTCTCCATTTAGAATGACATTGGCTTGGGACTTAGCATAGATAGTTCTTACAGTATTGAGATAAGCATCTGTTATCCCTAGTTTTTTTTTTAATGTTTTGTACATGAAGAGGTGCTGTATTTTGTTGAATGCTTTTTCTGCATCTATTGAGATGATCACATGTATCTTATCTTTAAGCTATTGATGTGATGGATTACATTTATCCATCTCTGTATGTTGAACCAAACTTGCATCCCTGTGATGAAAAGCTGTGTATCTATCCAGTTCTGGGCTTGATAGGCTTCTGATGGTATCTTTTATTTCATTGCTTGAAATTGTTACATTTAGATCATGTATATCATACTGGTTCAGTTTGGGCAAATCATGTGACTCTAGAAATCTGTCCATGCCTTCAGTATTTTTTTATTAGAGTTCAAATTTTCAAAATAATTTCTAATTATCTTCCATATTTCTGTAGTGTCTGTCATGATATTTCCTTTTTCATCACGGATGTTAGTTAATTTGAGTTTCTCTCCTTCTCTTCATTACCATGGCTAAGGATTCATCAATTTTATTTTTTCAAACAAACTTTGTTTTGTCAATTTTTTCAATTGTTTCTTTCATTTCAATTTCATTGATTTCAGCTCTAATTTTAATTATTTTCTCTCTTTTACTGCTTTTGGTGTTTATTTGTTCTTTTTTCTAGCACTTTGAGATGCAATGTTAATTCATTTATTTGTTGACTTTTTTTTCTTTTAAGGAATGAAGTCCATGCAATGAACTTTCCTCTTAGTACAGCTGTCATAGTGTCCTAGAGATTTTGATATGTTGTATCAGTGTTCTCATTCACCTCTAACAATTTTTTTAATTTCTTTGATGCCTTCTGCAACCCATTGTTCATTCAATAGCATATTATGAAGTCTCCAGTTGTTGGAGTAGCTTTTTAAAATTTTTGTTGATATCTAAAAAACAAAATGATCTGATAGCAAACAAAAAAGTAGAGACACTACCCCACATTCTAAGAGTTTCTTTTTGGCATAATATATGGTCTATTTTAGAGAAAGATCCATGTGCTGCTGAGAAGAAAGTATATTCACTCATTGATTGATGAAATATTCTACACATGTCAGTGAAGTCAAGTTATTGATTGTTTTATTGAGTTCTAGTTTCTTTGTTCACCTGTTGTTTGGAAGATCTAATGCTCAAAGAGGTGTATTAAAGTCACCCAGAATTATTGTGTTGTGTTCTACTTGACTCTTGACAAGAGTTTGCTGAATGTAGATGCTTCATTTTTGGGGGCATACATATTTATAATTGTTATGTCTTATTGATGTATGGTTCACTTGAGCAATATGAAATGTCCTTCTTTATTCCTTTGATAAACTTTGGCTTGAAGTCTATTTTATTTGATATAGGATGGAAATCCCTGCCTGCTTCCATAGCTTATTCGAGTGGTATTTTTCCCCCCAATCTTTCACCTCGAGTCTATGGTTGTCTTTTCATGAGTCTTTTGGAGGCAGCATTTTGTTGTTTTTTTTTTTTTTTTTTTAATCCAATCTGCCAGACTATGTCTTTTGATTGGTGATTTTAGGCCATTAATATTCAGGATTATTATTGAGATATAATTTGTATTATCAGCCATTCTTATTTATTTCTGGTATTTAACTGACTCAGTTTCTACTTTGAGTAGTCTATCCTTTAGTGTAATACCTCCCTCTACTGATTTTCATTGTTGTTTTTCATTTCCTCCGCATGGAGTATTTTGCTGAGAATGTTTCGTAGTGTAGGCTTTCACCTGCAAATTCTTTTAGTTTTTATTTATCCTGGAAAATCTTTATTTCATCATCAAATCTAAAGCTTAATTTTTCTGGATATAAGATTCTTGATTGACATCCATTTTCTTTCAGAGCTTGGTATATGTTGTTCCAGGATCTTCTAGCTTTCAGTTCTGTAGACATTCTAATTGTTTTCCCCCACATGTAATCTAATTCCTTTCTCCCATGACTTTTAATATTCTATCCTTATTCTGTATGCTAGGCATTTTCATTATAATGTGCCTTGGTGTGGATCTGTTATGATTTTGTATATTTGGCATCCTGTAAGCCTCTTGTATTTGGTTTTCCAATTCATTCTTCATGTTTGAAAATTTTTCTGATATTATTCCATTGAATAAATTGCTCATTCCTATGGTTTGGAACTCCATGCCTTCCTCTATCCCAGTAATTCTTAAATTTGGTCTTTTTATGTTATCCCATTTTTTTTAATGTTCTGCTCATGGTTTCTTACCATCTTCACTGTGTGATCTACATTCTGTTTGAGATTATATATTTTGTCTTCATTGTCAAAGTCTTATCTTCCAAGTGGTCTAATCTATTGGTGATGCTTTCTATTGGGCTTTTAATTTGGTTTCTTTAATTTCAAGGAGTTCTGTTTTGTTGTTGTTGTTGTTGTTGTTGATTTATTCTGGAACCTCCATCTCCTTATTGAAATAATCTTTTGCTTCCTGTATTTGCTTATGTAGCTCTTTACCAAAATAATCTTTTGCTGCTTTTATTTGCTCTTATATCATTCTCAAATTCACAGAACATTTTAATTATGTATATCCTGAACTCCTTCTCAGTCATTTCTTCTTTTGTGCTAGCCATCGATTCTAATAATGTGGTAACTTGATTTGTTTGGGGCACATTTGTTCCTTGTTTTTTTCATGCTGTTTATGTGTCTATCCTTCTAGCACTGAGGATCTGCAGCATTACTTTTTTTTTTTTTAATACAATTTAGGCTTATAGTGCCCCTGAAGGGTCCCAATACCTCTCCTGCTCAGCCAGTGTTCTCAGCTGGGTGTTGCCACAACTAAAGTTGGTAATGATGATGTCCCAAGTTGGAGGCAGCTGCTGTCAGTGATGGAATGTCAATTGGGGTGAGCAAGGGGGCTGGCCCAGGCTGTGGTGTTGGGCAATATATTCAAAGATGCAGCTTGCACCCAGTGTGGGCTCCATGGGTATTGATGGGGCAGTTCTGGGCCTGCCTGTGCTCTGTGGACGTCCAAAACTTGGGTTTCTGATTAAATCTTGGGTAGTAAATAAGCAGGATACATCAGAATAACCCAGCAAAGGCTTGTAAAATAAAACTGACACTTTAATCACAATCACCCAAGTAAGGGGTCAAGGCATATGTTCTGAACCTAAACAGGATGATTTCCCTGATGAAACAGGAGAAATAACAAACAGTCTCATAGTATCAAAATGTCCAAAATACAACCCCAAGTTACTGGTTATGGTAAGCATTAGAAAAAATAGAATTGGAAGTTAAATGCAATCTAAGATGACAGATGTTCTAAATATCTGGTGAAGATTTTAAAGCAACTCCTATAAAAAATTTTCAAATAAGCAATTTCAAAACATCATGAAACAAATGGCAAAGTAGAATGTTGTATGAAAAAGGGAACCCATAGTTATATGAAAAACAAAATGGGAATTTAAAAATAAAAATACACAATAACTAAAGTATAAAACTCCCTTCATGGACTCGTTAGCAGAATGGAGATGACAGTCAAAATTCTAGTGAACCAAGTAGAAAAACAGGATGTAGAAAATATGAACAAGAGAGGAAGATAAAAAAAAAAAAACCTGACAGATAAGCAATGACCTGTGGGAAAATATCAAAAGACGAAAAACACTAATGCTATCTTTTATAGAGGTCTAGAGGAAAAAGAGCAAAGCTGTAAAAAAAAAAAAAATTAGAAATAATGGTAAATCTTTCAAAATGTGGCAAAAGACAAATCTATAGTTACAGAAAACTCAGTGAAATATGAAATGGATTAATTCAAAGATGCCCATTCCTATGCACGTCATATCACATTTCTGAAAATAATTTTAGAAGATGAATAACCACCACCAAGACCTTGAATGCAAACCAGAGTAAAAAGTGCATAATAGCTATAATAATGGCAGAAATGACCAGAAATTCTTCATCAAAAACTATATAGTACAAAGTGGCAAAATATGTTCAAGTGCAGAAAAAAAAATCTAGAATTCAAAATCCAGCAAAAATTTCATTTAGGAAAGAAGATGAATTAAAGTATTTTCAGATAAAGGAAAATTAAGAAAATGTATCTTCAACTCTGTTGAAGACTTGTTATAACAAGTACTTAACTCATAAAATAAAAAGATGTTTAAAACATGAAGAGTGATGGAATGAATAAATATCTAGGATAACAGAATAGCCTATTTTTCTCCTTTTGCATATTTTAAATTATATATGATAATAGAAAACAATGTAAAACACTGACATAAAACATAATAACTAAGATAATGGATACTTGTATCAAAATGCCATATGGTGCCCCACAAATATGATATTTTATATAGGATATTAAGAAAACTATCTTATATAGAGAAATTAAATGATGATAATATTCTTACATACTATTCAATGTGTCAAAATACTGATACTAGTAGACTGTAAAAAGTTTAATGTATATTCTTTAGATTAGGATTTTTCAATTTAGCACTAGTAACATTTTTTAACAGATAATTCCGTTCTGTGGAATTGTGTTGCACATTGTGGTAGATGTGGCAATGTACCCAGCCTCTAAATCTATATGTCATCAGCACTTCCCTTCCCCAATATCTCCAGACATAATCAAATATCTTGTGGTGATGTAGGGCACGAGAGACACCCATGATTGAGAACTTCTCTCCTAGAACATCCATTAAGAATTTATAAAAGTAGGGCTGGGGTTGTGGCTCAGTTATAGAGTGCTTGCCTTCCATGTGTGAGGCACTGGGTTTGATTCTCAGCACCACATACATATATAAAATAAAGGTATTGTGTCCATCTAAAAGTTTTTTTTTTTTTTAAGTTAAATAAACGAATTTATAAAAGAGATTCAAATATAAAAAACAAAAATGTGTGTACCCCACATGTTAGTAGTATAGTGGAAATAGAAGAACAAAAAGAGGGAACTGGAGTCCTCAGTAAAAAGTAAAACTGTATGAAAAATGAGAGGATACAGAATGAATGAATACCATCATCAACCAAAAGGATCTTATTCGCACTCATGAAACAACATTCCACTCAACAATAGACTATATATTCTTCAACATAGACAGAACATTAACCAGCAAAGTTTCTGTTTCATGAAAAAACATACTTATTAAAAATTGAAATCATACAAAGAATAAAAACTGACCAAACAGAATCAAACTGGAAAGAAATCAGACAAACCTTCAAACATGAAACTGCATTTCTCAAGGGCCCATGGTTCAAAGAATTCAAGATAAATTGGAAAATATGTTGTGACTGGAATAGTTAATTTTATTAAGCTAAAAATACAATATATTAAAATCCATGGGATACAATAAAATAGAGCATATAGGGGAACTTATAGCACCAAATGCTTTAAAAAAAAGCTCTCAAAGAGGAGAAATATGTAACAAAGCAAAACAGAACAATTTCTAAATAAAATAAAAAACTCGAATCCACTCATTTTTTTAAAGATAAGTAAAAATTTCTTTTAAAAAAATTTCTAGAAGACTGACAAAGTAAAAAGAGATGCAAATTTGACATCTTAGGAAAGAACAAGTGCATATTTGAATAGATAATGAAGATATAACAAAGGAAAATTATAAGCAGTTTTTCATATAATATTCACAAGTTAGATAAAATTGGCCCGATTAGTTAAATGTTACAGATTAATTCACCCACAAAATATAATCTGAATTGTGTATAAGTGTTAAAATACTTTAAATTTTTCAAAAATCTACAGACTCAGTTGATTTTAATGTAATTTCTACCAAAAATTTAAACAAGACAGAACATGAATTCTATTCCAAACTCTGAAGAAAAAAATGAAGGAAAAAATTCTCTAGATGTATTGTGATTTCAAAATTATCTTAATACCAAAACCAAAGACAATACAGAGCATGAAAACTGTACACACACACACACACACACGCACACACACAATTAATAAACATTAATTCAAGTAGTCTTAAAATATTCAGCAGATATAATCTTGCAATATATAAAAAGGATATTAAATATTGACCAAGCAAGTACATTTCAGAAATGCAAGTTGAAAATCATTACTTGAAAACCAAGAACTGTATTCTACTGTATTAAAATTGTAAAGTAGGATAACTTCTCATGATCACACAAATTGATATAGCAAAATAATTTGACAAACTTGAATATACAATCATGATTTAAAAAAAAAAGACTCAGAATAAAAGAAGTATCCCTAATCTAATAAAAAGCATCAACAATAAACCCACTGCTAATATTGTATTTAATAAAGACATAGTATTTTTCCTCAAGATCAAAAAGAAGACTGGGTGAACATGCTCACCATTTTTATTCTGCAAAGTACTAGAAGCTCCTACCCAGTGAAATAAGGTGAGGAAAAAAAATACAATGTAGAGAACAAAGATAGCACATTTTCAGATAGCATGGGTAACCACATTGAAAATACCAAGGATATTCCAAATGCTTTCTGGAATAATTAAATTATTAATAACATTTAGAATACAAGGTCAACAAACAAATAACAAACTATTTCTGCATACTGCAAATAGAAACAAATATTAAAAATATAAAACCATTAATAAAACCTCAAAATACTTAGGTATATCAAACTATATGCTGAATATCAAACCATATATAGTATATGTAGAATATGTAGACTGAAAACTAAACATTCTGATGAAATAAAATAAGACCATAATAAATAAATGATTCTCATATATTAGCCTTGCATATTAAAAATTTTGATTGTCCCCGAGTTCATTTATAGGTTTAATTTAATTCCTACTAAAATTTTTAGCAAGATTTTTTATAGATACCATGTTATTCTAAAATTTATATGGCAATGCAAATAAATTTAAATAACAAAATCATTTTTAAAAAAATCATACTACAGTATTCTAAGTCTCACTACCAGCCTATAGTAATCAATGCAGTGTTGTTAATAAAGGATGGGCAATAGATCATAAATAAAACAGCCTTCAAGTACTATAACTGACTTCAAAAAAATCAAAGTATAAAACAATTGGAGAAAAAAAAAAGTTTTATCAACAAAAGTTTTGGTATAATTAAATGTCAATTGGCAAAATGAAAAGTAATGTCTACCTAACTCTCATACTTTACCCAAAAATTAATTCAAAGTAAATTTCATATATATGCAATTATTAAATTTTTAGAGAATAACATAGGGAAAAAATATTTGTAACTCAGGGTTAATAAAAAAGTTGTTTGATATGAAATAAAAAAAATTCATCCATAAAAGGAAAACACTCAGTAATTTTTGTTTAAAATCAAAACTTACTCTGCAAAAGACACTATTAAGAAATGAAAAGTGAAACACAACAGGAAGGAGGTTTCAAGATGGCAGAATAACAAGGTAGCTTTCTTGGCTGCTCCATGGCATGAAACCAAGGAAGCAGATGGGCAGCTTCTCAGTAAAGCAGCTTCTCAGCAAGGAGGGTGGAAGTGGGGGAGGTGGGTGGAGGACTTCACTGGAATTTAATACTGGACATTCAAAGCAGATCAGGGCCTCAGGAGGTTGGATACAAAAAAATAGGGAAGAAATCCCTAAGCCAGTGCCACCACTGCAGCTGTGGCCATAGGCACCAGACAGAGCAGTTCTTCCACAAGCAAAGTGGAGGGATAAAAGAGTTAATGTAACCCACATTTTAGAAGGCCTGAGGTGTGTCTGGGTATGGAGAGTTTAGAGATCAAAGACACTGCCTGACTAAACTGAAAAGCATGCTGCTCAATATCTTTGTAAAAGAAAGAAGCAGCATCTCTCCAAGTTGAGTGCTGAGGACAGATGAAGAAACCGTTTTGTAGCTGCAGCACAGGGGCTGGCAGCTGGGGGAGCCAATTCTTAGCAAACCCAAGTTTGCCCCAAAATACAGGCCTGTCAAATCCACACTGCACAACAGAATGTGTCTAAGTGACCGGGAGAAAATCAAATGTGAAGAGAAGTTTACACAGGGAACTTCTGGTCTTGGAAACCCATTTGGCTCTACCCCTCCCTCTCCAAACCTGCTGCTTGGAGGACCAGATGGAAAAGACACTAGTTGTCAGGAATTCAAAATGACATGAACATGAGAGATTGAGTTCAGAGTCTGAACCTAAGTCCAGAAAAGATGGGGTCTTCGGGTGACATAGTTGACTAAACTATGTTCCAGAGACATAGTTGACTTCCTCTACTACAAGAGTGGAACCTAGGCGAAATTCCTTGATTGCAGAATTCCAGCAAGGACCAGCAAATTGCTGGGCCTGAAGGTGCACCCATTGAAACTCTCCAGATCAATTGGCATTCAGTGATGAACCTGGAGGACACCTGCCTCCAGGAGTTCCACCTATAGGATTACCTCTCTCAGTTCAGCAACCCTATCATAAGAATGCAGCAAGTATCACAAACCAGACTACCCCACCTAGCAACACTGCTAAGCGAACCTGAGAATCTTTTGAACTCCAATAGTAACAAGTTTTCAACTTTTCATTGAGTTTTTTTTCTTTTCTCTTTTTAATTGTGGCCTTAATGATTCATGGATGTTTATATTCATATTTTTTCCCATTCCTTGCATTTTTGAAGCCAGTTATTTTTCATGGTTCAGTATTTTGAGAACTACAATGTTTGATTAATATATTTCAGTTTTGTTTTGTTCTCTTTTTAAATTTTAAATTATAATTTTATATATATATATATATTTCTCACTTATCTGTTTCCCTTCTCTTTCTCTCTTCTGCTAACAGCCAATCTCTGTTATTCTCTTTCACTCTTTAACTTTTCATCTCTACATTTCCTCATCCTCACTCATATTTATCATATTTTACATCACATATTCTCTCTTCCTATCCACCATTCAAAATTGTAAACACCTTTGCAAACTTATGGTTGTTATTATAGCAATAATGATCGTATCATTTCTGTTTATTGTGACAATTGACATTGTAGATGCCATGGCAGGAACTATTTGGTTTAATGCTGTATATTGTTTACATTGGTGGTTGTTATTATTTGTCTCCCCTGGTGAGGTACTGGAAACATTCAGGGACACAACAAGTCCACAGGGTATAAAATATTCTGCCTCAGATCCACACTGTTAGATGGGTAGACACGCAACAATATGAATAAGCAAGGGAACAAATCACCCCAAACAAACCAAGATACTGTGAAAACATAATCCATCCACACTGTAGTGAAAGAAATGTCAGGGAAGGAATTTAGAATGGACATAGTTAAACTGATATGTGAGGTAAAGGGCAAAATAAAGAGTGAAATCAGAGAGAAAATACAGGAAGTGAAAGATCACTTTAATAATAAGAGATTCTGAAAAAAAATTAGTAGAGGTTCTGGAAATGAAGGAATCAATAAAACCAATTAAAAATTAATAGAAAGCATCACCAGCAGACTAGATTGTAAGGAACACAGAGTTTCAGGCAATGAAGGCAAAATATAATCTTGAAAACCAAGTTGACCATGGAGAAAAGATGCTAAGAGACCATGAACAGATAGATATTTCATGATGAAAAAAATAAAAAAATAAAAGTGAAAAGCAGCAAATGGGGAACTAAACTAGAAGAATAGTCAACCAAAGAAAAAAAGTAATTCAAATTAAAAAAACAGAAATAAATCAAAAGGACAAGGAATAAAAATCATTTCTTAATAATAATATTGAATATAAATGGCCTAAACTCATCAATTAGAAGACAGACTGTCAAATTAAATTAAAAAACAAGACCCAACCATATGCTGTCTCCAAGAGAATGACTTGAGGGGCAAGGACATCCATAGACTGAAGGTAAAAGGATGGGAGAAACATTGACATGGTTCTTGTAAATAAGCAAGGGTTTCTCTTCTTAAATCAGATAATAGCCAAAGTTAATCAAAAGAGACAAAAAAAAAAAAAGGACCTTGCATACTGCTTAAGGAAATTTTACATTAAAAAAATAATAATTGTAAACATTTATCTCCAAACAACACAGCATCTACATACAAACAAACAAATCCTGCTCAGTTTCAGGAATCAAATAAACAAGAATAATACTGGGTGACTTTAACATACCTCTCACCACTGGATAAATCCTCCAAACAAAACTAAACAGAGAAGATATAGAACTAAAATATACAATAATTTAATAGACTTACATAGAATATTTCATCTATCAATGACTGAAGGCACTTTCTTCTCATGGTTGCTTCTCTAAAACAGACCATACATTATGCCGCAAAGCAACTCTAAGCAAATAGAAAAAATAGAGATAACACCTTGCATTCCATCAGATCATAATAAAATGAAATTAGAAATCAAGGATAAAATCAGACATAGAAGCTACCATAACACCTGGAGACTAAGTAATATGATATTGAAGGGATAGAAGAAAAAAATCAGGGATGAAATAAAAAAAAAATACTTAAAGGTAAACGAGGATAGCGACCCAACATATCAAAATCTCTGGGACTGTATGGAGGCAGTCCCAAGAAGCAAGTTATTGCACTGAGCTCATTTATTAAACAAATAGAAAACTGCCAAATAAATGACCTAACATCACATCTCTAAGCCTTAGAAAAAGAAGAACAATCAACACCAAAAACAGAAGACAGAAAATAATTAAAATATGAGCTAAAATTAATGGAATTGAAACAAAACACAACACAAAATAATTGATGAAAAAAGCTGGTCCTTTGAAAAAATAAATAAAACAGATAAACCCTTAGGCAAGCTAATAAAAAGAAATAGAGAAAAAACTCAAATTACTAAAATTTATGATGAAAGAGGAAAATGTCACCATGGACACTACTGAAATACAGAAGTTAACCAGAAACTATTTTGAAAATTTATACTCTAAATAGAAAATCTTGAAGACATCAACAAATTCTAGAGACAAATGACATTCCCAAATTGAATCAGAAGGACATAGAAAATTTGAACATGTCAATTTCAAGCAGTGAAATTGAAGATGCCATCAAAGGCCTGCCAACAAACTCCCAGGACCAGAAGGATTTTCTGTAGTTTTCTACCATACCTTCAGAGAAGAACTAGAATCAATCCTCCTCAAACTATTCCATGAAATAGAAAAGGAGGGAACACTTCCAAACTCAACCTCATTAAATAAAGCTACTATCACCCTGATACCATAACTAAACAAAAACATCAAGGAAATAAAACTACAGACCCAATTTCCCTAAAGTATATAGATACAAAAATTCTCAATAAAGTACTAGCAAATCATATATACAAGCATATTAAAAAGATAGTGGGCCATAATCAAACTGATCAAATGATATTCATTTCAGGGATGCAAGGTTGGTTCAACATATGGAAATCAATAAATGTAATTCAACACATCAAGAGACTTAAAGACAAGAATCTCAATTATCTTGATAGATGCAGAAAAAGCATTTGACAATTCAGCATCCATTCATACTCAAAACACTAGAAAAACTCAGGATAGTAGGAACATACCTCAACATTGTAAAAGCAATATATGCTAAACCTAAGGCCAACATCATTCTAAATGGAGAAAAACCTGAAAGCATTCCTTCTAATAACTCTAAGAAGATAAGGATGCCCTCTTTCACCATTTCTATTCAACAGGGTTCTTGAAACTTTAGCCAGAGCAATTAGGAGAAAGAAATTAAAGGAATACAAATAGGAAAGGAACACAAACTATCCCTATTTTCTGACATGATTCTGTATTTGGAAAAACCAAAAAACTCCACCAGAAAATTGTTGAATTCATTTATTAATTCTATAAAAGTAGCAGGATATAAACTTAACATGCATAAATCAATTACATTCCTACACACCTGTGATGAATCAACTGAAAGCTCAATTAGGAAAACTATTCCATTCACAATAGCCCCACCCTCCCACAAAAAAAAAGAAAAATATTTGGAAATCAATCCAACAAAAGTGGTGAAAGATCTCTACAATGAAAACTACAGAACACTAAAGAAAGAAATTAAAGGAGACCTTAGAAGATGAAAAGATCCCTTATGTTCTTGGATAGGCAGAATTAATGTTGTCGAAATGGCCATACTACCAAAATAACTTTATAAATTTAGTATAATTAACTTCTTCATAGAAATAGAAAAAGCAATCATGAAATTCATTTGGAAAAATAAGAGACCCAAAATAAACAAAACAATGCTTAGCAAGAAAAGTGAAGCAGGAGGCATCACAATACCAGGCCTTAAACTATACTACAGAGCCACAATAACAAAAATATCATGGTGTTGGCACCAAAAGAGACATGAAGATCAATGGTACAGAATGGTATAAATGGCATGGAGAAAAACACACATAAATACAGTTTTCTTACGCTAGACAAAGGCATCATAAACATACATTGGACAAAAGATAGCCTCTTCAACAAACGGTGTTTGGAAAGTCATATGTAGCAAAATGAAATTAAGCCCCTATTTCTCACCCTGCACAAAAATCAACTCAAAGCGGATTAAGGACCTAGGAATTAGACCAGAGACTCTGCATGTACTGAAATGAAAATTAGATCCAAATATCCATCATGTCAGCTTAGGAACCAACTTCCTCAACAAGACTCCTAAAGCACAAGAAGTAAAATCAAAAATAAATTGGTTGGTATCAAACACAAAAGCTTCTTCATAGAAAAGCAAACAATCAAGAATGTGGAGACAGAGCCTACAGAATGGGAGAACACCTTTCTACATCTACATTTCAGAGCATTTATCTGCAGGATTTATAAAGATCTCAAAAAATTTTACAGCAAAAAATAAAATTCTCACCATCTCTAGCAGTCAGAGAAATGCAAATCAAAACCACCCTAAGATACCATCTCACTCCAGTAAGATTGGCAGCCATTATGAAGTCAAACAACAAGTGTTGGAGAGGATGTGGGGAAAAGGGTACTCTTGTACATTGCTGGTGGGACTGCAAACTGGTGCGGCCAATCTGGAAAGCAGTATGGAGATTCCTGGGAAAGCTGGGAATGGAACCACCATTTGACCCAGCTATTGCCCTTCTCGGACTATTCCCTGAAGACCTTAAAAGAGCGTACTACAGGGATACTGCTACATCGATGTTCATAGCAGCACAATTCACAATTACTAGACTGTGGAACCAACCCAGATGCCCTTCAATAGATGAATGGATAAAAAAAAAATGTGGCATTTATACACCATGGAGTATTACGCAGCACTAAAAAATGACAAAATCATAGAATTTGCAGGGAAATGGATGGCACTAGAGCAGATTATGCTTAGTGAAGCTAGCCAATCCCTAAAAAACAAATACCAAATGTCTTCTTTGATATAATGAGAGCAAGTAAGAACAGAGCAGGGAGGAAGAGCAGGAAGAAAAGATTAACATTAAACAGATACATGAGGTGGGATGGAAAGGGAGAGAAAAGGGAAATTGCATGGTAATGGAGGGAGACCCTCATTGTTATACAAAATTACATATAAGAGGTTGTGAGGGGAATGGGAAAATAAACAAGGAGAGAAATGAATTACAGTGGATGGGGTAGAGAGAGAAGATGGGAGGGGAGGGAGGGGGGATAGTAGAGGATAGGAAAGATAGCAGAATACAACAGTTACTAATAGGGCATTATGTATAAATGTGGATGTGTAACCAATGTGATTCTGCAATCTGTATTTGGGGTAAAATTGGGAGTTCATAACCAACTTGAATCTAATGTATGAAATATGATATGTCAAGAGCTTTATAATGTTTTGAACAACCAATAAAAAAATAAATTAAAAAAAATAAAATTAAGTAAAATAACCTGATCAATAAATGAACAAAGGAACTGAACAGGCACTTCACAGAAGAAATGTAGCTCATCAACAAATTTTGGAAAAAATGTTCAACATCTCTAGCAATTAGGGGCAGATCAGGAAAATATATTTGCTAATCACATGTCTAACAAATTATTTTTTACCCAGATACATAAGGAATTATATCCTATCATTCATAAGGAAACAATACAATTAGAAAATGGGCAAAGTATTAAATAAAAAGTTAACCAAATATGGTATACATCTGAAAAAATATCATTTTAAACATTGTCTATATAATCATTCACCTGTTGTAGGACATAAATTAAGCCATTAGTTGATAATTCTATACATATTAGAATAGGTAAAATAAAAATACTATCAATGCCGAGTGCTAATGAGGTTGCACTGGAAATATAAATTTGTGTACTCACACCTGAAATAGTTAAACAGTTTCTAATAAAATTAAAGGTAAACTGTGAACTGATTTATCAACCCCACTTAATGTTCACCCTAGAAAAATGTTTACACAAAAATTCTAGAAAAATGCCCACATAAATTTTGATTTTAGTATATAAAATTTGGAAACAATCTAAATGTTCTTCAACAGGTGAATGAATTACACACACACTATGAAATTTCATGGCACTATGCTCCAAATAAAGCACACATAAAAAATCTACAGAATAAGTTAATAATTCTGTTTCAGTATCAATTCCCTAATTTTGGCAACTATAAAATGAAAACTTATTATCAAAGGCAAAGCCCATTGAATGACACATGAGAACTCTGTACTATTTTGGTCACTGAATCTAACATAAATTGAATTTTTTTATCTTTTATTTTCAAACACTATGAAGACAGGCAACTTACCTCCTCAAAAAATGTTCTTTTGAAGGAGTAATAGAAAGAAAAGCTCTGTTTGAACCAATTTAAGAGAAAAATTAAAGTGTTTAAAACAAATAAAAAAATTTTAAAAAAAGAAAAACACTGTAAAATAAGAATTTCCAGGAATTTACTGAGTAGAAAAATTTAGTGTTAAATAGAGAAAAATCAGATCAAAGGACCTTTTTTCTCTATTCATATATAAATTTTTCTACTGTGTTAAGAGGGTAGATCTCATGTTAACTTAACAAAATTTAAGTACATACTGCGTACAGCATTGTTAATATAGCTAATCTTGTGTTGCTATGACAAAATACTTGAGGCTATGTACTTTATCAAGAAAAGGGTTTTTTTTTTTTTTTTTTTTTTTTTTTTTTTTTTTTTTAGGTCCAAGAGCATGGTATTACTATCAGCTTCATGGCAGATAACGTGACTTAGAAGAACATGAAAGACAGGTATCACATGATGAAAGAGGAAGCAGAAGAGTGAGCCTAGAAACCTGAACTAGCTTTATAACAACTCAATCCAAAGGTAAACTCAGCTAGTCCTATAAGAGCAAGTAGTCTCTCAGGACAAAGACATTAATCTTTCTTAAAAGCCCCACTTTGAAGTTTCCAACACAAGAAACTTTGGGAGACAAACCACAGCATTAACTATAGGACAAAATTGTACAGAAAATTTCCTAACTGTATTCATCTTGTATAACCAAAACTTTACACTCACTGCATGGAAATTCCCAGTTTCTCCTTCCCCTACTGCCCTTGGCAAACACCATTTGCCTCTCTACTTCTGAGTTTGACTATTTCAGACACATTCACATAAGTGCAATCATGCAGTATTTATCCATCTGTGACTGGTGTTGTTTTACTTAGCAAATAGTCTTCCAGGATTCATCCATAGTGCCTCATATGGCAGATTTTATTTTTTTTATGGTTGAACAATATTCTAGGGATCTCATTTTCTTAATCCATTCCTCTCGATAGACATTTGGGCTGTATTCATTTGACTATTGTGAATAATGCTGTAATGAACATAGGAGTGCAGATATATACTTAAGATCTTGATTTTAATCCTTTGGACATATACCCAGAGAGAAATTGCTTAATCATATGGTAATTACATTTTTAATTTAAGGAACTGCTATACCATTTTCCATAGCATCTATATGTAAATACAGTATACAAGGGTTATAATTCCTTCATATTCTGGGGAACATTTTTAATATTAGCTCTCATAGCACTTTTAAAGAGATATCTCATTGATTTTATTTTTTTTTGGCATTTCCCCTCATAATTGACCAAGTATCTCTTTTTTTATACTGATTGACTTTGAGATTTATTTATAATGCTGTCCATTTTTAATGAGGGTATTTTTTTTAATTTCCTGAAGATATAGAAGTTCCTTGTATATTTTTAATATTAAACCCATGTCAGATATATACTTTGCAAATATTTTTATTTCCCACTCCATAGGTTGCCTTTTCACTGTATGATTGTTTCCCTTATGCAAAAGCTTTTCAGGTTCATATAGTTCCAGTTGTCTAATTTTCCCTTTGGTTATTGTGTTTTTGGTGTCATATCTAAGAATTCATTACAAAGATCAATGCCATGAAATTTTCTTTTATATTTTCTTTTAGTAGATATAATTTTTGAGATCCTATCAGGTTTTCATCCATGTTAAGCTGACTTTTAATGTGCTAAATGTTCCAATTTCATTATTTTGCATGCCAATACCCATTTTTACTAGCACCATTTGTGAAGAGATGATACTTCCCTCAATATGTATTATATGGGAGATCAGTTGATTATACATTTTTGGGTTTCTTTCTGGTCTCTCCATTCTGTTTTGTTGATCCATATGTTTCTGTTCATGCTTGTAACATACTTATAGTTACTATAGTTTCGTATGTATTTTCAAATCAGTTGTGACTCATTCAGTTTGTTTCTCAAGATTGATTTGGTAATTTGGGATACATTAGGTTCCAAGTGGATATTAATCCTGATATCAGAGCCAAAGACATTACATGAGGGGGAATACCAGCCAAGACCTGTGATGAACATAGATGCAAAAAAAACCTCAGCAAAATTTAGCAAACCAAATTTAACAGCATATTAGAAGGCTAAGACACCATGATGAAGCAGGTTCTCTCAGATGCAAGGATTATTTGATATATTCAAATTAATAAGTGTGATTGAACATACTAACAGATGGAAGGATAAATACATCCAAATAGCTGCTCAATAATCAATTGACAAGTTCAAAACACTTTCCTAATAAAACTTAATAAAATGATATAGAAGAAATATATCTTGACATAATAAAGCCAGAGCAGTTAACATCGTAATCAATAGTGAAAAACTGAAAGCTTTTCCTCTAAGATCAGTACTATTCAAAATAGTAGGGAGAGTCGGAACCAAAGAAATTAGGGAGGAAAAAGAAATAAAACATATTTAAATAAGAAAGGAGGGGTTGGGATTGTTCCTCAGTGGTAGAGCACTCACCTAGCACATGTGAGGCCCTGGGTTCAATCCTCTGCACCACATAAAAATAAATAAATAAAACAAAGGTATTGTGTCCAACTACAACTAAAATATAAATATTTAAAAAATAAATAAATAAGAAAGGAAGTAAAATTAACTCTGTCGGTGACATCTTACATGTACAAAAACCTAGTTATTCTCCCCCAAAGTGTTAGAATATACAGATGCAATAAACTTAAAGGATACTAAATCGGCATACTAAAAATCGTATGTGTTTATGTACATTAACAGTAAACTGTTTGAAAAAGAAATTGGGTAATACCATTTATACTGGTATCCAAGACTTAATTAGTCTTTAGAACAATTTACTAGATCTGTATGTACATGGAAAGCTACCAATCACTGAGGAAAGAAATTAAAGAAGACCCAGACAAATGGAAAGACATTGTGTGTTTGTGGGTTGGAAAGCATGATATTGTTAAAATATCCATATTATTTAAAGAAAGCTACTGATTGAATTCTATATCAATGGCACTTTTCACAAAAATAGAAAAACATGTAAAAATACAAATGCATATTATTTTAATAGGAAAAATATACAGCTTTATATTTTCATTGCAGTGCTGCATAGAAGGTTAAACTTAATGATTCAGAGGAGACAGCAGGATTGCTGGAGCTTTGTTTTGAAGAAACACAAAAGAGATGGGATCTAGTTCAAGGGTGGACTATGCCCTCAGATAGGAGCATAAGAACAGGAAGAAGGCACATTAAGGAGGTCTAGATGCAGGTAAGTATATGCAGTAATTGCTTTCTTTTCTTAAGAAATAAGAAATAAAGTCTTCAGTAGAGTCCATGATCAAGAGGACTGACTAAATATCTAAGAAAAAAGGAATATAATTATTTTCCTTCCTTCTCTCAGAAGATTGAGAAAATTGAAAAAGTGAAAATATCTCCTAGGAGTGAAAGAGAACGAAGTGTGCACTAGCGATGAGTGATCATATATTTTTAGTATATGATCAGATGGAAGGATAAGTCTTTTTAGGTGTGATTTCCCTTGGTCATATTTAGTGAGGATTTACTTTGATCAATCTTTGGTAAAAGTAGCAGACAGGAACACAGGTGGACAAGGTAATTAATGTATTTTTCACAGATTAAACATGAAGATGTTTAATTCTAAGCTAGATAAAAAGGAAATTTGGGACTTTGAACAACTTCTTGATCAATGGGCTTTGTCACCTTTTTTTTTTAACACTTAATAATCTCTATGCTTTCATTGTAGAATCATATAAAGATCTTGCTTGTAAATTCCACATAGAAATCTGGGGATGTGACTTAGCAGTAGAGCACTTGCCTAGCATATGTGAAACCCTTGGTTCAATCCCCAGTACTAACAAAAAATAACAGTATACACATGGTACATATGTAAACTTACAGTTTTATATATAGTACTTTTTACTGCCTCCATATTAAGCGACATTTTCTAAAGATACAGGAATAAAATTACACTTTGATATTCATGCATTTCCTGCAAAATAACAAACTTTAAAAACATCTATGAGCATCATTAACATTATTTACAACGTACAGGCACATTTTTCTCTGAATGGAAGTATGTACTTAATCTTTTTGTACATAACTTATTGTAAATTTTTATTTCAAACACTACTAATAGTTTTGAGTTTATTAATCAGTCAGTAAAAATTTATTGTGTGCCCAGCACTACATCTATCTACTGAGAATCAGAGCATGTACATTCATTTCTTTCTTTTTAATTAGAGTTGGTTTCATGGAACTGAACATATTTTAAGTACACATATTGATCAAGTAAGGCTTCAGTGTAAAAACACCTCTGAAATTACTTTCTGTGATGTCTCTATCATATCTTTACATTCCACTGTGTAACTGCTGCCTTAGAATTTTCAACATGGTCATAAAGTAACTAAACCTTAGGTATCAAATTTGTGCTTGCACAGCATGCACGCTTGCAAATTCCATATATAAGCTGTTGAAGTTTGGAGATGATGTGGTAATTGCTACCTCACCAGAGAGCAAAGAGAAACCCTTATCTAAAAAGTACAGTAAATCACATTTTGATATAAGTAGTTCTTAATACAGTCAGATCTCTAATTACTGCCTGCCTCCCTGTCTGCCTACCTACAGATAAAAGTTTTATCTAGGTCAGTATGAATTATTATTAGTTGTAGGAGAGAAAAACTACAACTCAACAACTGCCACCTCAAAACAAAACAGAAAACAAAAATGAAAAAAAACAACAAAATAGCTTACCTTTCAAAATTCAAGCTTAGACAGACTAAGATTTCTTTCTTTCTTTCTTTTTTTTTTTTTTTTTTAAGAAAATATCCCAACTCAAGAATACCAAAAAATCAACCACAGTTTAAAACCTATGCTTTTGTTAGGTAGCTAGTTCACCATGCCTGGGTGAGCAGGGAAAGGACAGGGAAGGGCGAATAAAAACCATAGGGAGCCTTATCTGACAGATAAGAACCTGAAAGCCAGGGACTTGGTATGTTAAAACTCCCCCCAACCATAATTGCATTCCCTTAATACTATTTTTTTTTCAGAGATCATATAATACCTTACCAGGTGACCTGTGTCTCTTTTATCAATAAGTCTGTCACAACCCCCAATCAAGTCAACAACCAAAACATCAAGACCCTCACAAATAATGCTGGCTTCGGGGGATTCAATGGGTGACAAACTGATTAAACAGGCAATAAACCGAGGCAAAACCAGAGGACTCAATTTCCTCAATGAGCATCACACCATCGTCTCTTGGAGAGAGAGGGTCCTTCAAGTTCTTGTGCTATCCATCAAAAGTCAAAAAGTGGACCTGGGCAGAACTCACTGGAAACTTACAGGAGGGCAAGAGAAGCATGCTGTCCCTCCCCTGAGAAGATCCACTCTCTCCCTGGGACTATCCCTTTTTCTTTGTTTCTATTCATTCTAATAAATTCATGCTTGTTACTCTGAGTGACATGTCTGAAATCTTTCTGGCATGATTAAAAGAATCAGGGTGAATGGGGGTGGGGGTCTGCAGCTGCCTCAGCTTTGTTGCAGGCCCATGCCCTGTAACAGTGTGACTAAGCATACTTATAATAAAAGAAAACGTAGATGGATTTCTGAATGCCAAGACCAAGCATCTCATACCATACTATATTCCTGGGAACACCAAATATACATTGAGAGCACAGAGAATATTTGGCATCTCCACAGAAAACAATTTGTTTTCAATTGCAAATTTAAATGCTGAGGCTAAGACTCAGATTTACAACTCAGTATCTGTGAGCTCATAGTTGGTCCCTTCATTTCCTTGGAACATGATGTGACCTAGTTATGGGAAATGGGATAGGGAAGTAAGTAATACATTGTAAAAACTCCTGCAGAAGATTATAGAATAGGATCAACAGGAAATGATCATAATCACTTACACTTAGGACTTTCTATGTGTCCATAGGACTAGGACTTTATACACACTATTTTTTTTTAGATCATTACAATAATCATATGACACAAGTACTATTATGAAGTCTGGTTTTCAGTTGAGAAAACTGAATAAAGGGAAGCTAAAGTAACTTGCTATATATTAAGTAGCAGAGTCGAGGTTCAACCCAAGATTATCTGATATTAGCACTGCAAAAATTTATTAATCACAAAGATCTATGCAGAAACTTGTTTTCTTATTACATAAAGTCATAGCAATTGTTATATTAAGCAGGATAGCAACCACCAAATTCCTTTAATTATTTAAAAACAGTAAAGAATGAGGGAATTGCAGAATGATGCTTCAACCATACTAAATACTCCTGAGGCAGCAATCAAAGTATGGGGGAAAACTGTGTTCTGGATCATCTGATGCCTCAAACAATTTTATAAACACTGAAAATTTGACAAAAATCAAACCCCAATTGCCCCAGCATTTTTTAATCCATTTACTCTTTAAGTCTGCATTTCCAGGGAACTGAAATCTTCACTTGTCTAATTCAACTTATCAAAATGTTTCTAAGGGCTATTAGAGAATATTTCTGATGATTCTTTGAGAAAATACAAGTGTTGGCTTTAAGAAAAACTAAAATAATAGAAGACTTTGATTTAAATGTCCTTATATGGAAAGTCTATGTTTATAAACATTTCTTATATGTCAAATTAGTTTTATTTCAGCTGAATGAAAGAAAAAGCAGGTAGAGGAGAGGAAGGATAAAAGGGAGAACAGGAGAAAAAAGGAGAAGGAGGAGGAAGGGGAGCCATGAACTGAAATTGGTTTCCATGCATGTATGAATTTATCAGGATTAACCCAACTATTATCTATAACTATAAAGCTCTAATAAAAAATTATATTTCATTCCTTACATATTAACTAAAATAATTTTGCTATTAATAATAAATATTAACTGAATTTGTTGCATGTAATTGAATAACAATTATTAATTAAATATTACTAATTGAATAATAATCATGGTTAGGTCTCATTATCACTAGTTTTTGATTCTACAGATTCCCTTCACTTTGGATCATGGGAGCCTCTTCAACTTTTTCTAATCTTACAGAAGCAGAGTTAACACATTTTGTGGATCCAACATAAAACTAGGTTGGTAAAATATAACATACCCCAAATTTAAAGGTATTGTTTAACATATTTACATAATAATGTCATAGTCAGTTTTTCACATTTTCATTATATCACACCAAAGTAAGTTCTCCAAACAAATACAGACCAATTTATCCCTGTTCTGTTACCCTGATCTCCAGCATAAAAATGCTATTTGATAAGTTAGGACATGTGGTCTTCAAAGCTCAATAGACCTGGCTTAAGAAAGAATTTATTCACCTATATACTAGCTTATGTATTTACTCTTTCAACATTGGCTACCATGTGAAAGCAATATAATGGGTACTGAGTAAACAGGTGTTATCAGAGCCCTCAAAAATTTTCTGCTAGGAAAACCAAATAATATGAAAGTAAATAATTAAGGAATTTCATTTTGTGACAGCAGCTTATATGTGAAAGAGTGACAGGAACTGTTACTTTATTAGTTACACTGTTGTAACTAATCTACAAAGATGCACCCACCTCACTCCTAGTCCATGAATCATGTACTCTTGTATTTATACCCAGTGTAGTCTTCTGCCCTGCTATTTGATATGAACATATGACTTTATTTTGGACAATAAAATTCAGAAAAAATGATATTGCAGGACTTTCATGCTAAAATTATAAAAAACATGGCAGTTTTTGAGTCTCTTGCAATATCCGTTCTGGAAGCCAACATTCCACGAGAAGGTCAGGTCATACGATATTCAGGTACTCAACTCCAATTGGGCTTCTTGCCAACAGCAAGCATAGACTTGTATCTCTGCAGAGCCTTCAGATGACTGACTACCATCTCATCTCCCATCTTACTGCACTGCAATTGCCTAGAGACCTTAAGAGAAAACCATCTAGGTGATCCCGGTAAACCCACAGAATCTTAAGTTTATGGCTTTTATATCAACCTTTTCCCTTCCCAGTATTCTGTTATCCTTGGACAGTTCTGTAGTTCCTAACCTTTGGAGAGGATATTTACTTGCTTTATTAGCCAAGAATCTGTCAGTTGTGAGTGTACTATGTGTGTGAGGGATTGAATCCAAGTTTGTGTTAGCTAAACAGAATTTAACAGTTCCTATACTGAAAAGGCCAACTATATATCAAGTCTGGTCAGTTTGCTCCAGAGATGCAGAGCATTTTTATGAAGCTAATCTTATCTTCCTCTCTCCCATCTTTTTGCTGTTTTTTATTATATAGTCTTGGTTTAGAATTTACCATATAGACACACTTTTGGCAACTTCTGTGTTACATGGTAATAGCTCTTCAACTCTCATAGGTGCTTTTTTCTGTGTTCCTGTAATTTTAGCAGAGGTCCCTGATTGTGTCTTTTCAATTGAGAAATTACCTTACACATCATTCTTATGCCCTCCAGGTAAAGTGACCAGAGTAGTCTGGCAAGGTCACTGAAAAACAATCTGGGCTATTTGCTGGAACTACAAGAAAACAGTCACTCTTCCCTAAGGGTCGATAAACTGATAGAATATTGATTAGGTATGCATTAAATACTTCGGACATATTCATACTAAAAATGTTTTTACTGTTTGAATTTAAATGTTTGCAGTTCAAATATAACTCAACATTGGTATTTTTCTTTTTTAAGTCTGGCGACCTAAAGAGATTATTTACATACATGATGAATGAATCTTTCCAGATATGTTACATGCATGTCCTAAAGGGATACTCTTAATTAAAATGACCAATGAATATTTAAACAAATACACATCATGAATAGCATTTGTTTGCAAAGAATTATTGTATATGGTATTAGATGTGGTTCCAATTCACTCATATAAAGATTCTAAAAGAGCTTATAGAATTAGCAGAATGTTGGTATTTGGAATAACTTGTATATGGGGAGGAGAGTTAGGGAAATATTGGTCATAGGATACAAGATCTCACAAAGGGGAAAGATATTCAATATGGTGGCTACAGGTAATAAGAATATATTGTATTCTTGAAAAATGCTAAGAGAATGTTAAATATTCTTACCACTAAAATGATAATCATGTGAAATAACTCACATATTGGTAAATTTTGTCAACCTACGATGAATATATACTTCAAAATATAATTTACATAACTACATATCATTTTATCTGTTACAGATAAAAGTATCTGAAGCCATTTTCATTTTAAAAAAACTTGTTATAAAAGCATTCTGAAACAAGTTCATTATCCTCATTTAACCAAAAAAAAAAAAAAAAAGCAAATTGGAGCACAGAAAAGCTAAAAAAATTGTTAAATGTGATACAACTAACTATAGCAAAAACAGTACCAACATGTGTGGGTCTAGAGATCTCTTCCAGTTAACTCTTTTTTCATCTCTATTTCATTTCAAGGTGAGATTGCCAAAATTTATGTGATGAAGAATAAACTTTCACTTTTCTATTCATATTTTCATAACCAGGTTTCTAGGGCTGTCACTGCAAAAGTTATACTTGCTCCATATACTTGAATTCCAAAGGTGGTAATATTTCTTGTAAATTAACAAGACCAATCAGCCCCATTAGAATGAAGCTCACTATTTCTAATTTGCAAATAGTTTTTTAGAAAGAGGGTAAATCTAGTTTAACCTTTGGAGAATTTTTCCTACAGCCTTAGCTTCCTGCTGTCATCCTGTGTCATTGTGGAAGGCCTTTTCTTATCGCTAGGGCAGATGATGTTTTTACTCTACACAGGCACCTATTTTAGCTCAGCATCATACACAGGAAACTAGTATTTTCACAAGGGAAGAACTAAAAATAGTCGTGTTCTTCACCCACGGAGTCTTGATACTTTTCATGGTTTGGGTATCAGGAGTGCCCTGATATCTCCTGTTATTGAAGGAATATTCAGAGGCGAAATCATTAAATTATGAAAAGTGTAACCTAATCAGCCCATCCTAGTTTTAATTGACTGACCAGATGGTGACTTCAGACAGGTGTGACATGGCTGGTAGAGGAAGGTCACCAAGATGCTCTGGAAGTGTAAATTTTCCCTATGATTCCTTATCCCTTCTCTCTAGCTGTTTCCCAATCTCATCATGAGTCGAGAAGCTTTCCTCCACTGGTCCCTTTCCCCATGGTGTACCTGCCTCACTTGGACCTAGAGCAATGGAGTCAGCTATCCATGGACTTTTAGGCCTCTGAAACCATGAGCCGCAAATAAACTTTCCCTTCTCTAAGTTGTTCTTATCAGGTATTTTGGTCACAGTGATGCAAAAGTTAACTAAAACAATACTCAAGGTCTTAGTCCAAATATTCTTCCACACTCTTGGGGAGAGGGTTAGGAATGAGACTCCTGAAAGAACTTCAACCTTATGGATCAGAATATCCACAATCCTTTGAATTCACAAAAGAACTGAAAAGAAGATTAAATTCTAGCAACACTTCTGTTATATAAATTAGGCTTTTCTTCTGTCATTCTTCAATAATGGAGGTGTTCTAAAAATATCACAGATGAGAAAAATGTAAATTCTATTTCACTTTTCATTGGAACATTTCAGTCCCATTTCTGGACTCCAGAGGAACATATTTTTACAAAAGCTGCTGCTATAATTCAGTGGTCAACAGCATTATACAGGCTCTGAACTAGATTATAAAGATATTTTAAAATTTTCTAAATAGAGGTTGACATTTTTATTTTTGGCTTGTTAAATACTGCTAAAATATGCATGATCTCCTGGCCAATTTCCAACATGACTACTAAAGGTAAATCATTTTAATATAAGCATATTATGGTTAAAAACTTCTGAATAAAACATGTGCAATCTACATGGTTTTTAAGGATCAATTTATATTTCAAATTCTCACACATATATGCCACAATAAAATGTTTTAACCCATTCTAAAAACATTGTCAGTTCACTTAGCAAAAACAATTTTTTAAAAACAATTGACTTCAATGGGTTATATATCCCTAATTTTCAGTTGTCCTGCAAACAGTAACATTACGTTCTCAGCACAGAGAGTCATATGTTTTCTACAGAGATGTTCACACAGTAAGTGGAAGACATTTGTGCTTATTGTGTTAGTCACCTTTCATTGCCATGACCAAAATACCCAACAACTTAGAGAAGGAAAATTTGTTTCAGGCTCATAGTTTCTGAGGTTCAGTCCATGATTGGAAGGAAGACTGCAGGCCTGAAGTGAGGTAAACTGTCACAGCCGACAGGTGTGGTGGAGGAAAGTTGCCTAGTTTATGGCAGCCAAGTAGCAGGGAAAGCATACACATGAAAGGAGCCAGAGACAAAATATAGTCCAAGGCCATGGCCCTAGCAACCTTTTTCCTCCAGCCACACCCTACCTGCTTACAGTTACCACCAAGTGTAGTAGTTCTTTCAAATTATAGATTAATCCACCAATTAGGTTACAACTCTCATAATCTAATCATTTCACTTGTGAACATTCCTGCGCTGCCTCATACAGGAGCTTTCTGGGGACCTCTCATATCCAAACCATAAAACTTATATAGGGAAAATTTATAAATGAACTTGCAACAAGTCACTTGTCACTGGCCTTGGCAGGGGAGAAAACAGACACTCTCGTGCCAAACTGCCATTCATTTTCTTTTGTAGAGTCTCAGCTGTCTCTTAGGTAAAGTGAGACTTTTCTCAGGGTATAGTAGCTTGACTTTTCCTTTACCAAGAAAAGACAAGGTGGGGAGTTGAGCTGATCCAAATCTATATGTAAGAGAAACCTATAACCATGATTTTGAAAGTGAACCTCTTGACTCCCCCCGCCCCCCCTTTTTAAGCAATCATCAGGATTTAAAAACAAACAAACAAACAAACAAAAAACCTTATTCTTTGGGATTATACTGGATAAGCTGTTCCCAATCTCCCTGTATGGGGCAGAGCAATTGATATGTCAAACATAACTCAATCCTCTAAAAATGAAGTAACATATACCTTTTTTTAGGACAGTGATCTATAGGGTATGAAAAAACTACTTTATAAACTTGGTACATATTTCCAAGGGGAAATTCCTAACCAATTATGTGTCATTGTCCTACACAGAATTGAAAATCTGGACTTAATGTGTAAGAACATAGCCAATCAGCTAGGTCTGTACCCTGTCACTTATGAGATGACTAAGAATTAGCCTCTTCAAGCATTAGTTAAGTGAATTGATAATACTGAATGAGAAGATATGTGTAAAACACTTATGTAATGTCTGGAACATAATAAATAAAGGCCATTATCATGATAAAAGCATGTCAACTAACCATTACTAACTAGAATTCAAAATAAACAATTTCTATTATGAAACATTCAAAGAAGTGTTTCATTTGAAGCTGGCCTTTTCTGACTATGCCTCTGTCTGCTTTGCTATATTCTCACTTCTTTGGAAGGTTTGGGAAGCTTTGAACTGAGGGTATAATGATTTTTTTTTCTACATTTTTTTTTTCTCTTTAAGAATCTCTATTAGTCCTTTCTTTGGAGTTTTTATATTATTATTGTTGCTATTGTCTAGTCCTTTCTTTGAATATACAGTTATTGTAAAGGCCCAGGACTGACCAGGCTTGAGAAAATGACTAATGCTAACTAAATTTCAGTTGAGACCAAGTCAAATACCAGAATAACAAATAATTAATTTTAAACAGAACAAATAGAGGTCAAAGAGATTGTAAATACTTGTATTGGCATAATCACCTATTCTTTGCCTTTGTCAAGTTATCGAAAAGCCAACAATATTAAGAGGCAACATTTTTTATTTAAAATAAACATTAAATAAAAAATTATTTTTAATTTACTTGCAGAAATTTCTTAAAAGTACCAAAGGCAAACTCTGTTCTGCAATCTGAATAAATACATAGGAATCAAAAGGTTACTAAAAGATCATCGACTCAGAAGGAAAGGATGTCCATAATTCAAATGTTAATGGCAGTAGGTTACAGCATAATTTTGTCACAGGTTCTGTAAACCTCACAACCTATTGCCTTAAATTGCCTACAGCCATTTCCACTTAGGATTTAGCTTTCTCATTAACACTGACATGTCTTAAATCCATTAGCTAAGATTTCTTTTCCTGCAGACATCAAAGACAATATCACCTCTAAAGCTGCCACTTCTGTTGACATTCTTCTGTCCCCTTTCCAGGTCACAAAATATAATGAACTCTCACAAAGTTATAGTTTGGATATGCTAATACAGAAAGCAACAGAGACTATAATCTATTTATGAGTCTTCTAGGTCTGAAAAAATGCTTTCTCTCCACCCATCTGTCTTTATCCAATAATTTAACAAAGGATAATGGTATTTTCTTAGTTCTGGGTGAATACAACTCACTATAAACCATAATTAAACCATAATGATAACAGAGGTGCTAGATTTTGAAGAATTTTCATCCCTAGAGTTTCTGGCAACCATTGTTTCTGAGGCTCAGTACATAAACCCAACCCTGGATTGGGTCACATATTCCCTCAATTATGATTTTTATTAAAAAAAAATAGGTATTTTACTAAAATCATAAGTATTAATTGAAAGTTAATTATAGTTATATACCTATGAAAACCTCATTTTTAAGGAGTAAAAATACTGACAAAACACAAAATGATTTATTTTCTAATGACAAATGCATTCAATTTTTTCATGTTTCTCTACTCTTGTGGTTATTCTTCATCCAAGTAGTAATTTTCATCAAATCACATTAAACATTTTCTTTGAGCCCAAATACTTGTATAGCTCTTTGCACCAGTGATGTCATTTAAACATCATTATGTGTGCAGGCTTCATATAACTGGGCCTATTTTTAGCTTTATCATGTTAGTTCAATATTCACCATATATTAAGCATTTTACTGAATACTAGGAATAATAACATACACTGTATTCAAGAAATTTATATTAGGAAGAAGAGAATCATGGAACTATTGCATTTAATATCACAGTTGCTCTTACAGGTATATACAAGAGGACTCAAAGACTTTGGTTTTCAAGTTCATGTTCCACTACTTCCTAGCTGTGATGCCTTGTATAATTACCTAACTTTATAAGAATCAGTATCTTTAGTTATAAAACAGAAAATGCAATTCACATGATTGTTGAGAGAATGAAGCCAAATGCAACATTAAATTGCTTGACATGCTATCTACTTAATAAATATTTGCTATTGTTATTGGGATACAGCTTTTCTATTAGTGTTTTTTGTCATTAAATGTAGTAGTAAAATGGCAGCATAAAATAATGTTGTAATGAAGTAAATATCAGCTCAACCATTTGTAGTAGAGGGACACAAGGCAACTTAATTACATTATGCCTATAAAAGTAGTACCTAATGTTTAAGATCACTGTTAGCATATACATATTTTTCTATGTACATAAGTAACTATGTACTACATATGTAGTATATATAATTCAATATATATATATATATATACACACACACACACACACACACATACATACACACACTATATATAACTAATACTTGTCATGTCAAAAGCTCTCAGTACATGTTTGACAGTATCATTATATTTCAGTTCAACTGCAAGATTTACTGGAGAAAATTACCTAAATTCTGAAATTCAAACTGCAATCTGTAGACCATCAGCCTCAGGATTACCTGCAAGTTATTAGCAATGCAAACACCTGAGACCTGACCCAGCCTAGCCAAGAGAATTTCTGGGGAGAGTGCCAGAAATCTCTTTTATATTAAATACATTTTTATTTTTTTATTCACATTTATGGTTAAGTACAGATCCATGCAAACACAATACAATGTCCTGAATTTTATTTTTATGGTATTGTTGCTTGTGTACTGTACTGTCTTTTAAAATGCCAAAGCACTTTAATGGTCACAGAAATTTTATAATCAAATTTCTTAAGGAAGTTCAGGCCTATTTCCATTAGTAACTATTACAGGATATATATACACATACACACATGTGAATATATACATAAACACATCTCATACAAGAATATTTAAACTCTAGTTATTATAGAAGCTTCAAAATTATAAAAGAAATCATTTAAATCAGTTCATGGTCATTTCCCTCTTCTTTGTTCATTACACAGTGCTAAGCATCATTGTAAGTATTGGGGACATAATTTTGAGGTTTTGAGAGCAGAGTAAATAAGGGAAATGTATAGATATTAAGGACAGAATGTAAGGAAGCAGCTAGAACATGAGGAGCTGTAACCATGGTAAAGAGTTGGAGGTTATAGCCACCCACAAGAAGCTATAGGACAATTCCAAGCAGGCTCTGGAATAAGATGACGAGAACCTTAATACAATGTCACTCTTACCTCACTAAAGAGTATTGTTCACACCTTCCTTTGAGTCATGTCAAGTGCAGAAGTATAGGGACATTTCTAACAACTTTTTCTTTTGCCCGGTCCTGAAATCCCAACATAAACCTACAGATAAACTACAATTACCCTCAAAGGTAAGACAGCATTTAATTATTTACACGTTAGTATGTGTTAGCATATGAGTTCTACTCAGTGGTTTCTAGAGGAACCGAATCAAACTATGTATATATAACTATAAAAGGACTTATCAGATTGGCTTACATGATCAGAAGTTGGGTAGTCCGTGCCAAAAAGGCATTTTTGGGCTCCAGCTGGGGAAACCAGTAGCTTATCAGTCCAAGAAGCCTGAAGCTTTGGAATAGGAAGGACTAAGGATGCAGACTGAGTCCAAAGCTGAGAGCCTTGAAGACCCCAGCAAGTTGCTGGGTCAAATATCTAGATTCAATATTTGAAGAATCTGGTAACCTGTTGTCCTCCAGCAAAGGCAGCAGCAAAAAAGCTCCCTGGCTCCAGAGACATGACCCTGTAATCCCAATGACTTGGAGGCTGAGGGAAGAAGATTGAGAGTCCAAAGTCAGCCTCAGCAACTTAGCAAGATCACATGTTAAAAAATAAAAAAAGGCCGGCGCCGCTGGGTTCTTCTTGGGTAGCAAAATACAAAAGACTTGAGCTTGTGCATGTGTGAGCCCCCTTTCCGCTTCTGCCTTTTATTCCATTTGAACCTGTTGCACTCCACCCACTTAAAGCAGCTGTTCCCCACAGGTTACCACCCATACCCAAGCGCCAATTATCTCTGAAAAGACCCTTGAAGACTCACGAGGAAGCCGCCTGAACAATTTTATTGGCGTGTCTCAATCCAGTCAAATTGACAACCAAGAAAACCCATCCAAAGTAGATAACGTATTTAAAATTCTCTTTGATAAGTATGGAGTGTTATGTTTGTTGTCTCATGATAATTAGAATGGATTTTGGTTAGAAATGACTCATTTGGAATAATAAACAAAAAAAAAATAATTGTATGCCAACAGCAAATTCTCTTTGACTCTGCTATTGAAGGAAAGGAATATGATTTTAACGGGACAATTTATAAAAGTGAAAATGATAGTATGAGCCTGAACACCATTCTGGAACCACAGAGCACTCAGCGTCTCTCTAGAATTTTGAGTGATTCACTCATGCAGGACACGTGTCCTGCATATCTATCTAACCAGCAACAACCAACTGATATAACTGAGCCTCGGGCTGCAGCTGATTACAATAATTTAGTTTCTCAAAGTAAATTAACCCAAATGAAGTTGATTTATAGTTCAGAATAATAAAATTTGCCAAGTAATTAATGATGTGTGCATGTGCCTGTGTTTGTAAGAGGGAGACAAGGAAAAGAAAAAAAATCTAGACGGCAGATTTTTACCTTAAAGGCATCCTGAAAGGATATTTTATATTTTGTTTAATAGTTCATAGAATCCTTAGATTAAAATACTAAAGTAATTATATTTTAATCATCTGGCAAATGGTCTTGATAATAAAGTAAAACATTGTCTATCTTAAATCAACATTTATGACAATTCATGAATCATGGAATTGCATTTAGCCCTGTTTAAATTCTTTCAGCACGTAGAACATAAACAGAAAAACTAAAAATATATTATTAAGCACAGAAAAGAGATTTTCAGGGGTAGTTATACTGTCCTAAAACCTTCTCATTCTGTAAGTTATGTAACTCTGTATTTGTACCCGGAGGTTCTTAATCACCAAAGGGGAAAAAAATACAATTTCTAAAATCACTGAAGTGTATTGACATGATATTTTCTCATTTAATACTGCTGAATAGGAAACTAAGAGTGAATAGACAAGTGTTTTTTTCCCCTCAAATCATAATATTAAAACTCACAAGTTTCCAAGTGTTATTAAAAATACAGTCTAAGCCTTTTCTAGAGACATAAACAAATTTTCCTCTTCCTTGTGCATATTTAATCTCAATGCCCCTCATCTCAGGCACATGGTTTCCTTCTTAGGCACCTACTTAATACCACGTGTCTCAAATTTTGTCTGAAATATCACAGTGCTCATTCTGGCCCCCTCTGTTAGATAATCTCAAGTGTTAGATAATCTCTGTTTATGGATATATCTTTCTAATGGTGACTTAAACCTCTGTTTTCTATAACCAAGCACATTTTTGCTGGGTGTATTAACTAGGTATTTTGCGGTAGGTGTTAGGAGCTAGCTCAGATTGGTTTACAATTATGTGAAGCAGAATTATAAAAGAAACAGGACATTTTTATGGAAGTCAAGGACAGGAATGTAGCTTCATTATAAGAAAGCTTTACACTGGAACAGGAGCAGAAAGAACTCTCTTGGATTCTTTTCTTCTTTCTGCAGGTTTTATTCTTCTATTCCTTATTAGTCCAACCGTTTCTTCATTTTTTTTTCTTTTCTTTTCCTTCTTTCTTTCTTTCTTTCTTTCTTTCTTTCTTCCTTCCTTCCTTCCTTCCTTCCTTCCTTCCTTGCTTCCTTCCTTCCTTCCTTCCTTCCTTCCTTCCTTCCTTCCTTTCTTTCTTTCTTTCTTTCTTTCTTTCTTTCTTTCTTTCTTTACATAAGCAGCAGCAGCTGTCAATTTACTTAAAGTTTTTACACATGGAAAGAATGTATTGATTTCTTATGTCCCAATTCAAGTCCCTATTAGTGTTTAACTGAGTACTTAAACTTCTGGTTTGGGATTTTTTTTTTTTCCAGTACCGGGGATTGAACTCAGAGGCACTCAGTGGAGCCACATCCCCAGCCCTATTTTGTATTTTCTTTAGAGACAGGGTCTCACTGAGTTGCTTAATGCCTTGTTTTTGCTGAGGCTGGTGTTGAACATTCTATCTTTCTTCCTCAGCCTCCTGGGATCTTTTCTTTCAATCTGGCTTGGGTGGGGATGGGGAGCAATTCTTGTTACAGAGATCTCAAGGGTGGTAGAGCAGCTCTCTCCCAGAGAGTCATTTGCTGGCATAGAACAGCATCTTCTCAACAGAAAGAGCTATTAAGCTTGTTTATTTTGGGCCATTTTAAAATTGTTTTCCAAGGAATTGTGTTAAAATATCCCAGTATCTACATTTTCCACTCTATTGGGTGTTGGCACCATCTAAGATCAGGGAGATTTTACACATAACTACAGTAATGCAAATGCACATTTCCTTCAGCTTTGTTATGCCATATAATTAGGCGTGTGGACATCAGCATTCTGCATCTTTATTCTCCAATCATAAGTCATTGGTATATCTAAGAAAAAATACTTTAATAGATTTAAAAAAGGTATACAGCAATATACAGTGTGTGCTAATTTTGTGTAAAAGGTATAAAAGGAAAAAAAATTGAACATATATTTTCTTATAATTGCAGAAATAGAAATGAAAATAGCCATAAAAATGATTACCTATGGATAGATAAGAAAACCAAGTAGAGGGATCAAATATGGAAATCATTAGTCTCTGTATAACCTGCTTATATATTAAAGTCATATAAATCATTTATACACTTAAAAATAAAATTAATTGAAATATAACTTTAACCTCTAAAATTGAAATTAAATTTACAAACAAACTAAATATCAATTTGATTGCATAGCCACCAAAGAAAAAAAACAATTTTGAGTAACTCTAAAGCTTAATATTTTTAATATACATGTGAGGAAAAGAATAAATTATAAAGTCTCAAACTTTACTCATTTTGTTGTTGTTGTTTTCAGTGATAAGATTGGTATTATTGGTACTTTTTTCTTTCCTTTTGTGTATGCTGCTAAGGATTAAATGCAGGGCCTCAGAAGTACTAGGCAAGTGTATTATCACTGTGCTATATCCCCAACTTTGATATTATTATTTTAAATCTAATGTGTACATATACAAACATAGTAGGAAGCAATTATACTAATGTCTTGGGATATCTTTTTAATGTATCATAAAAACATACAAAAGCTATACCAAAATCCATTGTAATGAAATTGATATTGAAACGTCTGTATGAACTCATTACTTTTTTCCTAATACATACATGCTAGCTGTCCACTGAAAACAATAACTACCTAGTAGAAATAAGCATTTACTCTCAAAAACTGTGAACTATGATACTCTGTTGTAACAAAGTATTGCTTGATTCAAAAATTGACATAAGGAATGTTCAAGGTAATTTTTCAATATTTTTATGAGAAAATAAAAGAACAATAACTCTGATAATATTATATCAAAAAGACTGTGAAGAATGAGAGGAAAATTTGTGCTGCAAAAGTAGAACATGTTCTCTTGATTAATCACACATGAAATATATTTATAAAAAGAAAAAGTTGAGAAGGATGCTTAAAGAGAAGACATAGCCAAACAACAGTAATGATAATAGATAACAAACAGAACCTTACTGATCACCACTTAGGCATTTAGAGCTCTACTTCCTAACTCTGAAATTGCAATCAAAGGAAAATTTAATATCTCTCTTGCAGTTCCCAAATTAGCTATATTTTAGTATAACCCAATAATCCTGGCTAATGATGAAAAGTGCATTTCAGAGAAGAAAAATCTAGTTAATAGGTGAGAAGGAAACACCATAATTAAAGCATTGCCATTCTTCAGTTTGTAATGAACTAATTGTTTCTGACAGAAATAAACTATTTGATGAAAGATGGATGAAGAACTTGACGCAGGTCTTAGGCTTTGGGCATCAGAACCCATGATCAATCTTAACCTTATCAAAAGTCAGAAAATGAGATACTTTTTATCTCCCAGAAATAATATTGCAAAAATTGAACTTGAATCAAAGAAAACTTCCAGATTACACTTTACATTTTAAAGAAAAAAATAACCTGTCATATCAGCAATTTAAATGGCATCACAAGGAAGGAAATAGACATTCAAAAATGCTGTTCCTACCACTGAACAACTGGCTCGCTTTTTTCTAGTATGGTATTAGTATGGGGCAAGAGAAGGCAGTGGTTGGAGAGAAGAGATCATTCTAAAATAGCAAGTATCTAAGAAACCTAACAATCAACTTGCATCTTGTATGGGTGCTAATTTGAACAAACTGATTTTTCTTTTTTTAACTGAACCCCAAGGTGCTTTACCACTGAGCTACAACTTCAAACTTTTTTATTTTTTATTGTGAGAATGTGTCTCACTAAGTTGCCCAGGCTGGCCTCAACTAAACTTGTGATCCTCTTGCCTCAGTCTGCCAAGTCACGGGTTATAAATATGCACCATCAGGCACAACCAAACAAACTCATTTTATACAAATATTTTTAGATGATTGAGGGAACATGGATATGAATTGGTATTAAATATCAAGGAATTACTGATAATTTTGTCAGCTAGATAATTGTTCAAAAGAAAGAAAATTTCCATAAATTTCAAAGATGTATATAATTTTTTTTTTTCAAAAATTACATAAGTTCATTTCTTTAAATAGGAGGAAATGATGAATAAAAGTTTTTTTTTTTTAAATCTTAATAGTGATCAAATCTGGATAGTGTGTGTATATAAGGTTGTCTTAACTTCTGACTATTTTTTTCTCTTTTATATGGAATATATATATATATATATATATATATATGGTATTTTGAATTTTAAAAATATAAATTAGTATATATATTAAAAAATATATAAACTATTTCTGCCAGTAAGATTTGCAAAGTATCATCAGTACTTTAGACTGGAAACTTGAGTCTATGTACTTATATATACGTCCCATGGCATCAACATGGGATGCATATAACACTAGAAAAACAAAAGTAAATATGACAACCAAGATAGAAAAAAAAAACAGTAACAAAACAACCAGAATATTCTTTAATTTACTCTCTGTTCAGAGCTACTACTATATTTAATGAATCATTTTAAAAGACAAATTTTAGAAAACCACATAAAGGAAAAAAATTATGTCAAAGCTGGTTGGTTTGGCTGTGGCAGTGTTGACAGTATTGGCTGGTGGCATTTGATCGTGACCATCTCTTCCCAACATGCTGATGTGATGTTAGTAGCTAGCAATTGGCCATAATCAAATATTTATACCAAAAAAATTGGCAGATACTACAGATAATGCTCACTTCTTCCATTAAGCAGTCACGAGCACATCTGTAGTTATATGAAATGTGTTTTCAGTGGGGCCCAAGAAATATCATCTCTTTCTGTCTGTCAGACTACAGACATGAAAATCACTACTGTTGCTGTTGTATAACTGGCACCGACAAGAGCAACTTAGTCCTTAGAATCTATTAAGGTAAAGTCCTTGTTGCCCATTCTTGGTCAGGGAACAGCTCACCTAAGAAAAAATTTGAATTTTATGAAACCCAAATGGATCCAAGCTTTTGACTCCCATTAAACAAGTGTAAATAGAAAATAAGAAAAATAAAAACAGATCAGGTTTGTTTTATAAGAGGATTAACAAACAAATTAGCAGTATCATTTCAATTGTGAACAAATGTCTATAAATAACATCCCCCATCTCACTTCCACATCCTTGGTACAAGATATGGAATTGACAAGAAAGCAAGATTTAGGGAAAAAAGAAAGAAAGAAATACTGCTGGGATAATTGGGAAAAAACTCAGGAAAAAAAAAATCAAGTTGGAAACAGAATTTTCACCCTAAACAAATTAATGGAAAATAGACCTAAATATAAAATACCAAAAATATTTGGGAAGACAACATTGAAAAGTATTTATATCACCTTGAGTTGACTATTTAGTTTTCACACCAAAATCTAAAAAAAATAAATAAAAATTCTGATGTTAGATTTTATTAAAGTTAAAATCTTCTCTGTAAAAGCTACTATTGAATGAATGGAAAAGCAAAGGCACAATCTGAGAGAAGGTATTTATGAAAATAAATATCTGAAAAGCATATGAAAATATGTTCAACAAAAGATGTCTTTAGGAAAATGTAAATTAAAACCATCACTTCCCCCTACACACCTATTAGAATGGCTAAAATACACTAACACCACCAAATGTTTGAGAAGATGTGGAACAGTGGGAGCTGATATCTGTCGCTGGGGGAATGCAAAGTAGTACCAACCACTTGGAAAAACACTTTAGTGATATTTAACAAAATTAACTTGTTCTTTCCATAAATGTCAGGGATTGGGGCAGGATGATATGTAGGTGAAGCATGATGAAGTTCTGGGGCCTCTCAATAACCAAAGCTGAAATAATTTGATCCAATAAATAAATAGTATTGAACTACAAGCCAATGTGTAAAATGAATATCTGTGAATCCATGTTAGTACAAATCCTTGAGTAATAAATAAATGTTGAAGAATGGAGAATAAATGACTCTCCCATGCAGAATTCCCACTAAACTTTCTAAGTCAGAGAATAATATATATAACACCAAGGTAAATCTGTGAATTGGCATTTTTCTCAGGTTAGCCACATTAAGCAATGAGAGTATCACTGAAGATTAGAGTTTGAAGGTGCTTACAAATAATTAATTTCAATTTTAGTAAAGGGATACTGAGACTAGTTTGCTGATATGATGATGCCTACATCCTCAGATTAGAGGGGACAATGTAAGTCACAAGACAAGTCTATTGACTTATGTTTACATAGAAATGAGGACCCAAAATAATTTTTGTCTTATCATTGACTCATACACAGAAGAAATAGTATAGAATTTAAGACACATCTTACTACATAAGTATAACATCACCAATATGTATGAAAATTGCATAATTATGTTAAAAGGTTTTTTTTAATTGTACCTCCATATCAACCATCAGTTATTTTACAAAATATGGATGTCAATGTATTATGGGATTTAAGATTTTACATAGAACTTGCACTTATTTGTAGAGCTATTTTAAGTATTGCCATCACCAGAACTGTCTGAAATTCACACATGACTTTCACACAGTTACATGAAAGTATTTCTATTTAGCTTCATTCACATCTCTAACAAAATTTCATGTTTTCAGAGAGGTATTATATTTCCAAAATGATGTTATCCTTCTCTATCCCCATTTTATCTTTCCTTAGGAATTTTAAATACTTGGCAATAATATCACCTATTTATTTAAATATGCATTATCTCTGTTGCCCCACCTAGACTGTAAAGTTGTATGAGAGCATGGGTTTTAATAATTTTTTAACTGCTTTATCTGAAGACTAGAGAATTGGAAATTCCTGTGTAAAGAGTAGCAAATATATATTTGTTAAGACTAAATTACCAAAACTAATGACAAATAATTACATACTATAATGATATTTAGTGTTAAAACCCTCAAAAGAATTCCCTATAAGAATTGAAAGAAAATTAAAATGACTTTAAAGAAATTCACAAGGCTGAGAAGGGTGGTGCTGCTGAAACTCCCGTTTAGGCATCAAAGTAGGAATGTGATGACTTCAAGGCTGGGGGCTTGATTTTAAGCTGAGACCTTAGAATGTATTATACTGACTTGTGATTCAGAGGAACTAGAACATGGGGGGGCAGAGAGAAATAAAGGCATAGTTTCCTGTAGCATAATGACATCCATTGATCTTGGAATCTTTTCCCCATCCTTCAAATGACAGTATCAATAAGGACAACAAATACAATTACCCAAAAAAGAGAACAGAGTACTAAAAACGAAAACAGAAAGCTTTTAATTCACCACTAAATGAGAGAAAAACACCCAAACCGGCAGGATCCTGAGTTCTATTATGGTTTGAAGGATCAGGCAGAGAGTCAAAAAAAATACCCCTTCTGAGATATTCTTCTAGAAGTATCAGAATACAGAATTATTCTCTTGCATTTTCATATAAATTTTGTCATCAGTTTGTGAATTTCTGCCAAAAAAAAAAAGTCAGCTGGATTCTTAATAGGCATTGCATACATCATTTTGGGAACTTTTGCTAATTAAACAATATTGTCTTCCAGTCCATGAACCTGAGATGTTTTCTATCTATATAAAAATACATCTCTTGTATTTATTTTATTTAGTTCTGCTTCTGTTTCTTGTAGTAATGTTTTGTATTATTTGATGTACAAGTCCTGCACTTCTTTTGATTATCCTAAGTACTTTTTAATTTGTGATTCTTTCAAGTAGTCATCTCCTCTCTTCTGTTTGATTTGTTTTTCTCTTCTTCATCTTGATTCTTAATAAGCTTATATTATTCATTTAAGATCATCTTTCTTTTTCATATAGAAGCAAACAGCCAAAATTTTTTTCTTTGAGTACTGCTTTAGCACTTTCATCAAGTTTTGGATATCGGGTTTTATAGAATTTTCTAGTTTTTCTTGTGAGTTCTAATTTGCACATATTTGTAATATTCTATGTTTCCTTCTGTTACTAATTTATAAATTAATTACATTCCAGTTGTAAAACATACTTCATACAATTTCATTTACTTAAATGTCACTCAATGTTGTCAGTTTTACTGTATAAGCTGTGATATGATGCATATTTATCTATTACTGTTATTCTCTCTGGTGAATTGGTCCTTTTATTACTAAAATATCCATATTTATGTCTAGTAACAGTCTTTTTCATAAAATCTATCTTTCTGGTATTAGTATAATCATCCTAAGAGTTGTAATTTTTTTAATGATGTATTTTTCTGTCCTTTTTAGCAGCACAGGGGATTGAACTCAGGGCTTTGTGAATGCAAGGCAAGCACTCTACCAACTGAGCTACATCCCCAGCCAGCACTGGGGACTTAAACCTGGGGAAATTTACCACTGAGCTACATCCCTGCCCTTTTTACTTTTTGACACAATCTCCCCAAGTTGCTTCGGACCTCACTAAGTTGCTGAGGCTGTTTTTGAACTTGTGATCCTCTTGTCTCAGCTTTTCGAGCTGCTGGGATTATAGGTACAAGCTTCCACACCAGGCCTTGTCCTTTTACTTTCAATGTATTAGTATCTTTGAATCTGAATTGTGTCATTTTAGATACAATCTGAAGATCTCTACTGTTTGATTGCATGACCCATTTATATTTGATGTGACAATATGTTTACGTTTTTATCTCCTGTTTTGTTTTTGTTTTATTTCATTTTGTTGTTGTTCCTTGATTTTTCTTCTTTTACCTTTCTTTGTAATGTATATATTCTCTAGTATAATATTTTATCATTCTGAAATGCTAATTTTTAAATGTTAATATTCTATATCAGTGGGTTTAAAGAAGTAGTAGGAGAAATGAGCATATCCTTCAATGAAGATGAATCTCTCTCCAGGATTTCTGTTATAATGAATCATTATCATTAGCAAAAATACTACTGGTGGGAGTATTTTCTGTGGTGAGACAAAGGGAAATGCAGTTAAAAACTATTTCTTTTTAATGTAAACAAGATAGAGTGTCACTTTGTAGTCAGTAGGAAACATAAACAACTGTAAAATATGGAGGAACTCTATTAGCATGAAATTTATTAAAAATGAGAATTGTATCCATTGAAATTCAGTATTATGTTTAATCTTTAATAGATTAAAAATAAAAATGTTAATATATAAACATTTATATGTGTGTATACATAAATCTATTGCATATATAGATTTTAGTGGTATATATAAATGTACATATATATTCATTTCTTATATGAGTAATGCTGAGAAGCTTGATCCAATTATTTACAAAAAATGAGAAAAAAAGTTATGTTTTTTATATTTGTTAGTATACCAGATTCTTTAGGTGAATATTAAACACAGGATGATAAATCTACCTTTTAGAAGGCAGACATCAGATGTCCAAAGTTCTAAGCTTCAAATTCTGTGAACATATAATATGATTGTCCAGTTGCTCAGAAAGATATGTTCAGAATGGCTTCACAGAATAGACTGGACATTTATTTTTGGAAGAAACATTTTCACCTGCAAATGAATAGAAAATTGCCATTATCCTAAAATACCAATTTTTAAAAAATGTTTTAAGGCAATATTTATGTTACACAGGTGAGATCATCCTCTAAAATTAATATTTCTTATTAATTATGAAAATAAATTTTCAATTTATTTTTAAAATAAATATAATCTTTATTCATCTGAAGCAATAAATTTTAAATCAGTCAGCCTTTCCTTACCACAAATAATAGGTTCTTGCTTCAAAATTCAAAAATTTTTTCTTTTGCAACCTAGTAATGCTTAAAAAGAGTTTTAAAATGTCAGTGCTAATATGATTATTACTTTGTAATTGACTTTTGCTACTATGTCTCCAGACATCATTTATCAGATCAAGAGTTTCAGTTTCTCAAGTTTATCAGGTTTTAATAGAGCAAGTTCCATTTCATACTCAGCATTTTTTTGAGAAACTCTAGTGAAAATTTAGATAGAAAAGAAGCTGTTATAAATTTTTTTAAAGACAGAGTTGTTAAAGAAAATATAACTCACTGCCTTTTGAAAATAAAGAAAATGACACAAAGTAGTGGAGATGAGGAAAAAACAGGAAAGATAACTATCCAATGTAAAGACTTTTATCACATGAAAATTAAATCCTCTGAATTCAGATTTTTTTCTTTAAAAAAAATCCACCACTAAATTTAAGTTATGTAAGACACACAAGAATGAACTTCACATTTTGTTAATGATCCCTTTTATTTCTTTATTGGCCAATATATAGTCACAAGACAAGCCCCATTTTCAGTGTTTGAGAAATAGACTGTTCCTACGGGAGAAATTGCAAAGTCATATCACAAAGATAGATACAGGAAAATCCAACGAATTGGAGGAAATAAAGGCATTTCTGCAGGACTTAAACACCATATAAAGTTATATTCTGGTGACACTTTCATGTGTGTGTCTGTGTGTGTATGTGTGTGTGTGTGTGTTGTGTGTGTGTGAAAACATATAAATATAAATTATTTGTACATATTTTCCTATAATCTAGAGAATTAGAAGCTAGTATATTGTGTAGCTAATTTGTCCAAATATCTGTCATTGCAGCTTAGTGTTTTACTGATTGTTAAATTTTAGCCCACTTATGGTATTTCCTATAACAATCTTTTACAGAGCAATACACCATTCTGTTCCTAAGATGAAACAAAAATTATATCTTTTCAGCTTTCTTAGGTAGGGTCACAAGATAAAATGAAACTGTATTGCCTTTAAGACATCTACTGGATATGATTAATTTGCATTTCTCCTATGTCTCTAGAATGGTATTAGCTGTATACTATTCTTGGAAAAATTGAAAGAAACATAAATATATTTATTAAAATAATATATTCATTTGTTTTTGGAAAATCAACTTTACCAAATAAACTTTAATAATTACAACTACCTGGATTTTTAGCTTTTAATAAAAAATCTAGTGATTATTGTAAAATATCAACATCATGCTCTATCAATGGAACATCTGAAACTTAAAATATAGATTGTTTAAATAACCAGATTTTCCCCAGATATCATCACTATGAGGACTTTCTAAACATAAATTCTAAAATTAAAAAAAAATAGAGTAAATGGATGCTTTACACTATTGTAAAATGATACCATTTTATGCAGAAAACTGATGAATGTATATGGAAAAGATTTTACAGGATAAGAAGGAAGGATTATTCGGTTTTTGTTTTCCTAACCTAAGCACTTTCTGTACAATTGTTTCTGTACCCAAAATAATGTTTGTCTTTCAGTTCCAGCGGTAGCATGACCTATGATATTTGAATGTCTGAATCCATGGTTAGTAAGAACACCAGACAAAAAGGAGAGGAGGCTCATTAGTCTGAGATTACCAGATCTAGCAAATACAATACAGGATATTCAGTTAAAAATAAATTTCAGATAAACAAGAAGTATTACTTTATATAACTGTGTCCCAAATATTGTAAAGGACACCATGTTTATATAAAATTTAAATTTAATTAGGTGTTCTATATTTAACTACCAAGCTTATATTACCTCTAAGAGGTAACATTTATGGTTGTGAGTTTAAAACTTTATCAGTGCTAAGTCCAAAATTCTATTGAAAAAAGCATTCATGTGCTTTTGTGACAAATGTATTGTTTTATTTGCAATGTTCCAGGCACTCAGAACTGCTCAATTGCTAGGCTCTTTGAAGGGGTACTTCTCCATGAATGAATGCTGGTAATATGCCTGATATTTCCATATTTCTTCTTTGTCATCCTGGGCCTGTTTTCATCACCCTCTGACCCACCACCACTCTTCAGAGTCAGGAAAAGGCCTTTTTCCATTGTCATGCACTCTGTCTTTAAAGTCAACAAAATTCTAACAGAAGCCTATAGAATAATTCTTGTATTCTTTGGCCCAGAACTTGGTGGCTCTTCTATGATAAAGTTAGTCATTGACAATAGGTGTCAAAACATCAATGTTAGTGCAAAACAACTGTGACCAAAGTCCTATAGGAAAGGAAAACTGGACAAACCATCAGCTATACAATCCTATTAAAGATTCCTTATAAGGCAGATCAGCTCTTCTTTTCTTCTTCTTTCCTCTCCTCTTCTCTCCTCTCCTCTCCTCTCCCTTTTTCCTCCACACATAAGGATTTTCTATGTGCCAGGCATTACTTGTACCTGTTATAGCCCTCTTGTTGTGGTTTATGTTAGCACAAAATGAACAAGCTGGGTACAAACTTCATGGACCAACATAGCTTTTCTTCAGTGATGAAACACACATCTGATGGACCTCTTACCTTGTAAAAAATGAGCCACTGGATAAAGGGGGAATCTTTGCTTATATAGGTTACACTGAGAGGTAACTTAATTATTGACAGAGTGTGTCATGGAAAGTCTGGGGTCAGGGTTTAGTATTTATCTCTTTCCCTCCAGGGTCCCATTGTACTGTCACTGGGAAAGGATTTATTTTGGGAAAGATCAATGCTTTGGCCTCTTCCCAGAGGCTACCAGTCTAAACCTGATGTATATTTCCTCCCCAGAGGTTGTCTTGCTACTGGATGATGTTTGCTTCCTTTGTAGGGATTATCTCATCATTGGGAAAGAATATATTGGGAAAGGATCAATGTTATCAATGATCTTCACTCCTCACTCCCTCTTCCCAGGCTACAATATTTGGGGGTTTGTGAGACACTGAAAGAAGGTTTAGAGGTGAAATTATTTGGTTCTATGAGCCTTAACCTAAACAGTGTTAATCTTCCTTGATAAGGAATAACTGAGTAGTGACTGTAGATGAGTACCATATGGGGGTTTGACTTTGGGTATTTATTTTGTCCTTGGTAAGAGGAGAACTATCTCTGTCTCTTATTCTTGGCTCCATGTCCTGACTCACTTTCTCAACCACATTCTTCCTGCATGATGTCTTTTCCTCACTTTGAGTTCTGAGGAATGCAATCAGCCATCTATGGACTGAGACCCCTGAAACTGTGAGCCTCAAATAAACTTTCCTCCTCAAATTATTTTTCTTGGTCCTCAGTCACAACAACAAAAAAAGCTGACTAAAACAAAAAATAGGTACCAAGAAGTGGGGCGATTGCTGTGACTAACCTAACCGTGTGGTTTAGAAGGTTTTGAAACTTTTTGGAATTTGTGGAAGGAATTTTTGAAAGTTTAGTGATACAAGCTGGAAAAGCTTTAAAATATTATAAGAGGACCTTAATGGGTCACTTTAGTTGCATTTGGAAGACCAGAATGCCAATACAACTGTAGACAGTAAAAACAGAGCTCATAAGGTTACAGAGAAAAAGGAGGACTTTCTTGGATTTGGATTGGCGGCATTCATTTTAGGTTCTGGCTAAGAAGTTGTCGACATTTTGTCCATGCCCTGAGACTTTCTATGAGGTTGTATTGAATGGTGATGAATTTCTTAATCTATCAGAACAAATGTCTAGGAAGCATGGTATTCAGGCAGTGGCATGGATATTGCTGATGACTTTTAGACAAGTTCATTGTTATAATCAGGAGCAGAAAGCAAAACAGAAAGATTTGAAACACTTGCAATTTGACCAGAAAACTAAGGAAAAGTGGGGTTAAAAATATGTGGTAGTTAAAGATGTTATAGCTACTAATGAAATAAGTAGAAACAGAGACAATAAGAAAGATGGCTTGAGGGCATCTCAGGAATTGGCAAGACCATACCTATCACAGACTCAAAGGAGGAAAAGTAAAATTTCTTTGTGAAGAGACCAATGGGATATCCTGCTTGAAGAGAGGGGCTTTAGAAGTTCTTTCACCATTCTCAGCTACTTAGGCACTCAGAGGCTTTTGCAGCCAGGTCCAAAGAGAGTTGACTACTGCTTGAGATGGTGGCAGACCTTGGCATCAACCACTTGGTGCTGGTT